>NC_072480.1:29837500-29995000 GCF_027574615.1 Eptesicus fuscus
CCCAAAGGTCCCAGATTGCAAGAGGGTTCAGGCCAGGCTGAGGGACCTCACAGGTCCCTCATAATATTGAAAGTGCAAAGAATAAAATGTCAGAAGCTGAATTAAACTTAGAAGTATGACAATTTGCCAAGGCATTGAATAGATGCTTGTTGCATATCATAGTTATCCAATGAGAAGAAGGCAACACTCTCCCAACTATTCTTAATAAGTTTGTTTTAATAAGATTTTTACAAAGAAATAAAATGCTTTAACTCTTAATGTTCCTAGTGTTTTAATTTATAGTGCACTAAATAAATATTAGTTTTATAATTAGATAATTTCTCTATACATTTATAGCTAATTGAGGGTAAAAGAGATTTGAATGTTTTGACTAAGTTCTTTAAAGATTTCAGAATAATCATAGTTTTCTCCATTCCTTATTAAGACCAATTTGCATGAGTTTAGCTTTCATGGTCTTTTTTCTTTTTCTTTGCATGATCTTTTTAAAGGTCCTGCATGCCAAGAGATGATGCCTATAGAAATTTTTTTTTTAGTCATTGTTTATTATATAAAATTGAGATCATGTTACCTGCACTTTTCTGCATTTTCCTATTCTCACTTAATAATTTTTTTGTGGAAGACTCTCTAAATCAACTGGTATAATTCTAAAGATTCTTTTTAAATATTTGCAGATTTCATGATCTATATGTACTATAATTTATCGAACCATTACTTTATGAATAGGCATGAAAAATACTTTAGTTTTATGCCACAATGGTCATTGCTTCAATAAACATTCTGTACAAATATTCTTCAGTACACATTGATTTATTTCTATGATCCATATGTCCAGGAATGGAATGAAATGGGTAGGTCAAAGTTATACTGTTTTTTAAAATTATTTTAGCTATTTCCAGATAGATTACTTAAAGGCTCTAACAATGAATATTTCAGTTACTTGTAAGTAAGGTAAGGTGAGTGAGGCAAGGTAAAAAAATTTCCTTTGCATCCTCATCAGAAATAAATATTAAAGCTCTTAAATTATCAGTCAGTCGGGTAGGATAAAATTATATCTCATTGTTAATTTAATTGGCTAATATAGACTATTAAAGAATTTGAACATAGTTTTTTTTTTGTTTTTGTTTTAATTTCTTTATTGATTAAGGTGTCACATATTTGTCCTCATCCCCCCATTCCCATCCCACACCCCACCCCACGGATGCCCCATCCCCCTGTTGAACTTAACCGTTGGATAGGCTCATATGCATGCACACAAGTCCTTTGGCTGATCTCTCCCCCCTCCCCCCAACCTCCCCTATCCTCCCTCTGAGGCCCGATAGTCCGATCGATGCCTCCTTGTTTCTGGTTCTGTTCTTGTTCATCAGTCTATGTTGTTCATCATTTCCCCTAGATGAGCGAGATCATGTGTCACTAGAGATATACTTATAAGAACTGAATGTGAGACGAGCAATAATAGTTATGCTGACAGGCAAATGAATCAGTCTGTAGTGAGTTTCTTTCTGGACCAACAGTTCTTTAGAGACCCAATTTCAATGTCCACCAGTTCCTTATGTGTACATGCCAGCACTGACCCCTCAGCTCTGGATGGTGGACAAATGGTGGTAACGGAGGTCCGACTCCCTCTGGTTTGGTCTCGGCCGGACCCAGGGACACGGCTTCACCCGGACTCAGGGGCACATGGCCTCACCCAGACCCAGGGGTGCGTGGCCTCTCCCAGACCCAGGGGCGCGTGGCCTCACCCGGACCTAGGTGCGCGCGGCCTCACCCAGACCCAGGACCCAGCCTCACCCAGATCCAGGGACACATGGCCTCACCTGGACCCGGGGGCGCGTGGCCTCTCCCAGACCCAGGGGCGCGTGGCCTCACCTGGACCCGGGGACACATGGCCTCACCCGGACCCAGGGGCGCATGGCCTCACCCAGACCCAGGGGCGCGTGGCCTCACCCGGACCCGGGACCCAGCCTCACCCGGATCCAGGGACACATGACCTGGACCCGGGGGCGCATGGCCTCTCCCAGACCCAGGGGCGCGTGGCCTCACCCGGACCTAGGTGCACGAGGCCTCACCCGGACCTGGGACCCAGCCTCACCCGGATCCAGGGACACATGGCCTCACCCAGACCCAGGGGCACATGACCTCCCCCGGGCCCGGGACCCAGCCTCACCTGGATCCAGGGGCACACGGCCTCACCCGGACCCGGGATCTAGCTTCACCTAGACCCAGGGACACGTGGCCTCACCCAGACCCAGGGGCGCGTGACCTCTCCCAGACCCCTGGTCGCGTGGTCTCACCCGGATCCAGGTGCGCACGGCCTCACCCAGACCCGGGACCCAGCCTTACCCGGATCCAGGGGCACACGGCCTCACCTGGACCCAGGATTCAGCTTCACCCGGACCCAGGGGCGCATGGCCTCACCCGAACCCGGAATCCGGCTTCTCCTGGACCCAGGGGCGTGTGGCCTCACCCAGACCCAGGGGCGTGAGGCCTCACCTAGACCCAAGGGCGTATGACCACACCTGAGCCCAGAGGCTCGCAGCCTCGCCTGGACCCGGGTCTCAGCGGGGTTTCGTCTTCTTGATCCCAATTCCTGTTGGTCAATTCCCTCTCAGCAATTCCTTCGGTCATTTTCTCAGAGCTCCAGGGCGGCTGCCGCAGAACTCGTTGGGCGGCGGGCTCGGCGAAGCTCCGGTGTGCCCGGAGCGCGGCGGTGGGCTGGTCCGGTGTTGCTGCGTCGGCCCTTGGGTCTGCAGCGGTGGCCGGTCGCCGAGCGTGTGCACCTGGCCGCTTCCGGGGCATTGAGATTCTTGAAGGACTCAGAGGTCAGCAAGCGTGGAGTCTCCCACCCCATGTCTCCCAGGGGCTCGTCTGTCCATGCTCGGCAGCGAGTGGAGCCATCCCCTCAGCCGGAGACCGCCGGGGGAACTGCGTCGAGCACGTTCCAGGCCACCATTGTGTCGCCTGAGCCGTAGTTCTTAAAGTGTGGACTTTGGGTCACCGGCGTCAGCATCATCCCACGTACCCCTCTCTTTTATTCTAGTTGTAGAGCATCTGCTCAGCCAGCCCTCCGGTGGTTCTGGATGGTGTCTGCTCTGCTCTCCCGTCGTAGTCTCAAAATTGTTGTGGTAGGCAACGATCAGGCTTCCGCCCTATGCCTCCATCTTGGTCCTCCTTTGTATAGTTAAGTCTTGATTGTTGTTGGTGTCACTGGGAGGAATTGTCCTCCAGGCCAATTGGCCGTGAGGACCCTCTTTGTCTATATAGGAAGAGTTGCTGTGCAGGAGACATGTTTATGGGCCGGGTCTTGATGCAGCAATGCTTTGGCGCTCACTGAGTCTGCCTCCTGAATGTGTCCCTTGTGCGCGTGGTTGAAATCTGGTGTCATCTCACACCGACCACTAGATGCCCTCGTTTCTGGGTCTCCAATGTAGTGTAGGTCAGCTACTGCCTGAGGCACTCAGCAGGGAAAAGCCTCTGCTCAGCTTGGATGGGGCGGAGCTACAGGGTGGAGCCTACAACCTTGGCTTCCTGTCAGCCCCGCCCTATGAGGTTCCTGTGTCTGTGTCCCTCTGTACTCCTTGCAAACACCTCTGAGAGAAACGCGCCCTGGAGTTTCGCCCGCTGCCAAACAGTCTAGTCTCTCCCCTAATGAATCTGGATTCCCAGATTCTCGCCTGGAACTGGGATTCAGTGTAGTTGGAACTGGGTCTCAGCGCAGTCTGACGCTTCAGCGGCACAGGCAACCTTCCCTCTTCTGCACACCTTCCCGTGCGCACCTCTGGAGCTCTGCCTTCCGCCGCTCCTCTGTGCCTTCGCCCCACAGCCCAGATTCATTCCCCCAGCGTGCGCCTGGCTTCCCAGGTTTTCGCCCAGAACTGGGGTTCAGTGAAGTCGGAGCTGGTGTTCAGCGCAATCTGGAGCTTTTATCTCCTTCCTGCTAGTGAACGCTGGCCAGGCCATCAGCCGCCCCTTCCTCTCCGGCTCCATCCTCCCCTCACTCACGCTTGCTCGTGTCTCCGCCCGTGTCTCCATACCTCAGGCTTTTACGGCTCCTCTGATTATCCTTGTGGTTTTCTCTTTCCTTCTAGTTGTGGGCATTTCAGTCCGCCAGCTTTCCTGTGGTTCTGGATGATGTCCGTTTTGACTTTTAGTTGTATTTTTGAAATTGTTGTGCCCGGCTGTAGGTTAGGTGTTTAACCTATGCCGCCATCTTGGTTTCTTCTTGAACATAGTTTTATGTTTGTTGGTCATTTGGATTTTCTTGCAAATAACCTTTTTTATGTTCTTTGCTCATTTTTAAATTGAGCTGTCATTTTCTTGTACTTCTTGAGCTTTTTGTACATTGTGGATTGAAAATCCAATAAATATAAAAAGAAAAAGCAATTTGGATGAGGTCAGAACTTGCTTTACTAATTAGCTGGAGTATGCATTCTTCATGTCACTAAGATTGGTATAGGAAGAGAAAAATGGATCTGCAGAACAGAATAGTCTCCAGAAACAAACCCAACTATAATATTTCATTATTTTTGTTATATTAATTCACATAAATGAGAAAATGATAGATTATTTAACAAATTCTACTGGCAAAACTGACTAGACATATGGGAAAAGTCAAATTGGACCCTATTTTAGACAAAAATACATTTCATATGGATTAAAGTTATAAATGTAAAATTTTAAAAACATTCTTACACAAAATCTAATATACTATATGTATAATCTATGGGTAGAAAAACTAAAATTTCTGAAAGAAATGATAAGACATATTTGACTACACAAAAATTAAAACTTTTATATGGCAAAATCCTATATAATAAAAGTGTAATATGCAAATCGACTGAACAGCGGAATGACTATTTGGTGGGGGCTGGGGCCGGCGAGCAGGCAGCACCAGGCCAGCCAAGTATGCCAGCAGGCAGAGGGAGGAGACAGTGATGCAGGGGGCGGCAGCAACCCCCGGCGGTGGAGGGGCAATGGGAGTGGGGTGGGGTCACACTGGCTGCCACGGTCCCCTGATCTGCCACCCAGTCACCTTCCACAGAGGGAGGCCAGACTGTGGGAGCAGGCCTAAGGCATCAGTAGGACATCCCCTGAGGGCTTCCGGACTGTGAGAGGGCGAAGGCTGAGCTGAGGGATCCCCCCCCCCACGAGTGCATGAATTTTCATGCACCAGGCCTTTAGTTTATTTATAAAATGAAAAAAAAATTATGTATGTATGTATATATAAATATAGAAACATGTATACTCATTATTGCTGCACATTAATTACTTGTATTTATATTATATTACTTATATAATACTTATATTACTCATTATCTATTATAAATAGATAATGCAAAAAAATAACAAAATTTACTAGCTCATGGTTTGGGTCAGGAATGTGGGTGTGACTTAGCTGAGTACCTCTGACTCAAGATTTCTCCTGAGGTTGCAGTCAAGTTATCACCTAAAACTTCAGTCTTGCCTGGGGCCTCACCTAAGGGGAAGAATCACTTTGCAGGTCTATCCACTGGACTAGCTCACAACCTGGTAGCTGAGCAATTCAAGAATTGCAGCACCCAAGGGACAAGTCAAGGCCTTTTTTTTTATAACCTAATCTCAAATGCCATTTTATCATTTCTGTTGTATTCTAGTGTTCAGAAGTTAGTGAATAAGTCTAGCCCCAGTCAAGGCCAGGGAATTATGTAAAGATGCGAATACCAGAAGACAGGGATCATTGGGAGATATCTTAGAGGCTGCCAGACCACAATCCTTTACATTCACAATTTTAAAAACACACTTACTTAAATAATGTTTCTTATTTTAGTGATAAATATTTAGTGATATTTTTAGATGAAACCTCTCAACTACTATAATATGAGGAAATTAGTTTCTTTTACCACCCGGTTGGCAGCTCCCAACTGGCATGTCTATCAATGAGACTATTGGATTTACATTGTCAATATTTATAACTTTTATCTGAAAATATAATTAAATCTATTGACTGTCTTTGCTTTAAATGAAGGAACAGTCAGGAAGTCTTCTTCCATCTTCCAATTTGAGGGAGAACAGCTCTCACATTCTGGTAAATACCTCCAACACTAGACCCTGCAGCCCTTCTCTGGCAGATTATTCCATCTATTTTTAACCTGGGGATACAAATAAGGAAACATACACAGCTGATCTATAGACTTTGCTTCCATAAACACCTCATTTTTTTGTCCCACTTTTTACTCCCTATTTCTAGACTTTCTTATATAGAATCAGAAGTCTCCTAGAACTTGTCAGGAAATAGCCACGCTCACTTCTACTATAAGCTTTCTTGGGCAGGTTTTGGTCTGTAGATTCTTCTACTCCAGGTTCCGCATCTACTCTCTGTCTTCTGCAAATACATTAAACTCGCTTATCTGTTGATGTTCACACTCTTGTTTTTTATTCTTTTATAAATACAGTAGAGGCCCAGTGCATGAAATTTGTGCACTTGCTGGGGGGGGGGGTCCCTCAGCCCGGCCTATGCCCTCTCACAGTCCGGGAACCCTTGGGGGATGTCCAACTGATGGCTTAGGCCGAGGGAGCAGGCCTAAGCCATCAGTTGGACATCATTAGCACTGCCACGGAGGCGGGAGAGGCTCCCACCACCACCACTGTGCTCGCCAGCCGTAAGCCCGGCTTCTGGCTGAGCGGCTCTCCCACAGGAGCACACTGACCACCAGGGGGCACTCCTGCACGGAGTGTCTGCCCCCTGGTGGTCAATACATGTCATAGCAACCAGTCGTTCCACTGTTTGGTCGATTTGCATATTAGCCTTTTATTATATAGTATTCTCTTGTTTACTAATATTTCGATAAAATTTTTTTGGGAAAAGGGTGGTAAATCCTTTCAACCAGCTTGGTATAGTGGAAAATATTTAACCCTATCTATCTACAAGAAATTAATAAAAGCTTATAGGATATGTAAATTAATAAATAAATTAATGTTTTGAAGTTATTATTGCATCAGTTTTCTATTGCTTCTTTGCAAATTACCACCAACTAGGCTAAATTAATTTAAGTGTTCTGAGATCAGAAGTTCAAAATGCGTCTCTTCAGGCTAAAATTAAGGTATCAGTAGGGCCACATTCCTTAGTGGAGGCTCAAGGGGATAATTCATGTTTGTGCTCATGCTAGTTTTTAGTAGAACACATGCCTTTGCTGTTGTATACTAAGGTTCCCATTTTCTTGCAGTCTGCCTGCTGAAGGCTAGCCCCAGCTTCTAGAGACCACTGCATGCCTTGCCTCATGGCCCTCTTCCTTCATCCTCAAACCCAGCAACAGCAGACCAAGTTCCTCTCATGAAGCAAACCTTGCCTGTCCCTTTGTATGTCATTGCACCTCTCTCTGATTCTTCAGGCTTCCCCTTCCTTGTTTCCATTATGACAAAGCCACATGTCATGGTCTGTAAAGTAGGAAATATTGTTTTCTTCATCATAGAGAAAAAAGATGTTGTGTTTTTTTCACAGAATATTATCCCTATTAATAAAGTTTGAGAAATTTATTGCTAATGCATATAGCCCAGAATGGAAGGAAACTTGGCAAGTAAAACAGGTTGATTTTTTACAATGGCTATAGATAACTTTTTTATTTCACTTGGCATAGGGGAAAAATATACTTTTAAAATATATGTTTATTGTTATACTGTCATTTGTGTGAGTAAATGTATTCGTATTAGTAAATAAGTTGCAGTGATATTGCATATTTCCGTCTCTGTAAAAACTGTATCACTGATTGATACTTCTTTCTAATGCCAGATAAAGTAAAACTAAGGGATAGGTTCAGACTTCCATTTAAAAGTGACTATCTTCCAATACTGTACCATGTAATAAAAATAAACAAATATTATTCTGTTTTTACTGATGATATAGGTGAATACAATTAACCCACTATGGTAAGTTGACTATATAGAGCAGGGGTTCTCAAACTTTTTAAACAGGGGGCCAGTTCACTGTCCCTCAGACTGTTGGAGGGCCGGACTATAGTTTAAAAAAAACTATGAACAAATTCCTATGCACACTACACATATCTTATTTTGAAGTAAAAAAACAAAATGGCAAAAACACCCGCATGTGGCCCGCAGGCCGTAGTTTGAGGATGCCTGATATAGAGGGTAGGGCAAAAGTAGGTTTACAGTTGTGATATGTGAAACAAAGCTTATTCTTATATTATTATTTATTGTATCATTTTTTATACAAACAACTGTAACCGCCCCCCCTCCCGTATATAGCACTTATTAAGATGTCATATTGCTAAGAAATGTTCCTTTAAAAGGCTTAAATATTGCCCTGGCCAGTGTGGCTCAGTTGTTGGAGAGTCATCCCATACACCAAAAGGTGGTGGGTTCAATTTCTAGTCAGGGCACATACCCAGGTTGGGGGTCCCATCCCCAGTCAGGGCACATGGGAGAGGCAGCTGATAAATGTTTCTCTCTCACATTGATGTTTCTCTCTCTCTTTCCTCTTCCTCTCTCTGGAATCAATAAAAATCATAAAAATCTATAATAATAAAAGCATAGTATGCTAATTAGACCAGACGGTCCTTCTGGAAGACCTTCCGGATGACCTTCCGGATGAAGCTGGGGCTGCGAGGGCCAAGGCAAGCCCCCACAGATGTGAGGGTGGAGCCCCTTGCAGGAATTTTGTGCATCGGGCCTCTTGTTTAAAAATAAATGCTTAAATATGCACATAAACATTGAAAGCTGTTCTGAATATAAATTTGCTAGTATTTCCTACAAATTGCAGAATTCAATATGTGATTAAAATAAACAGTAAATGTAGCTCACCAGGTTTAAATATGTACTTAATGCACATATTTACAGTTCACAATAGCAAAAGTTACACAAAGTCGATTTCAAACTTTAGGAGTGTTAATCTTATTTAGTAAAATTCTTCTATCTAATTTCTTCATTCAGAATGAAATTTCTAGGTAATACTATTTCTTAATGCCTATACCTATCATCAAATGATGGTTGTGGGCTTACTAGCATTCCTAAAGTGTAAGAATTTTAGTATTTTAATTGTGAATTCTTAGTAACATGAATTCATTCTTCTGTGCTAACTCTAACATCTTTTCGTTTACTAGGGAATATGTAATTTTATTTTAAGCAGAACAGAGTCAATATTTATGCTCTTAAAATTACCATTTGTTTCACTTTGTGCCTCTTATAAAAGGTGTTAGATAAACTGAGAAAACTTGGTTTGTTTTAGGACTTTATAAGAAGAGAATAATGACTAAGTGTCTCCTTTTCTCTTTCTAACTGCCTCTTTTGAAGACTTCTCTTGTGGACCATCTAAAAAAACAATAAAACTAAAACCCTGTGAGGAATCTCATTCTTATGTTTCATAGCGTTAGATTTTGAACTACAGTGGACCCTTAACCATATATCCTTGCAAATCCCTCAATTTACAAATACCCCCATAATGCCTAATTTTTGCCATAAAATGGACTATATGAATCAGTATATTCAAAGGTTTTGTGTTTATGAGTTACTTTGTGAATGGGCGTGAAAGTTGCTAAACAGAAAGCTGATTTGAATATAAATGCAGGATAGTCAGTGAGTCTTAGCTACTAACTAATGATAGCCACCATGTAACATAAATACCCTCAGCAAAATTGCAAATTACTATATAGCATGAAAACTTGGGGTCATTTATAATTAGTCAAATATGTGAATGCTTGAGGATAATTTATTAGGTATGATTTCCCAATATAAAACTTTATAACTGAGTACTACATATAAAATCTAAAGGGAAGGCAATTGAAATGGGAAAGCATTAAATAGAACCTGTCAAGAAAGAGTTGGGAAATTTGGGTCAGGAAGAGAAATGTAGAGGTATAATGTAATATACCAGGACATCCCTGGGTTATATTAGAAATTTAGATACAAGTTCTAATTCTTCCACCTCATTTCTTCTCCTGAGCCTCATTTATCCTTCTATTAAATGAAATGTATTCAACCCTTTTGGGCCACATTCCTGGCAGAACTTTAATGAACAAAATAACCATCAAGACACCAGCAAGAGAGTGCCAATTGTAGCATGAGGTATAAGGCCTCTTGCATTTTAGTTTTGGGAAGAAGAGTTAGGTCTTGAGTTGGACCAATCATTGCTGTTTGGTTTTTTTTGTGTGTGTTAAACTCTGTTTATTGCTCTGATTTCTTGTTTGCTCTTTTTCCTCTAAAACAATGGCTCCTCTGACTTTTGACTTTGCTTGTTCTCAAAACCACTGCACATAGAAAATGTATTTTGTGACTATTGCCTTACTGTTCGTGTTAGTATTTTCTGTTCACACATCTGGAACCACTGTTCACCCTTCTTCATCCAGCTCTGTGTCCTAGGAGGTTTTCAGCAAAGGGGATCCTTATTATGAGATTGGACAGAAAGAGGATGATGAGCGTGAAGTGCTGTCACCATAGCACAAGTTCTATATGGAGGCAATAATAACCCTGTAGAGTGTAAAAACTGGTACTTAGAACCAAAACATTTTTTTTTTAGCTAGTCACAATGATTTGTGGTTCTAAAAAGGGCCACAGTAAAGAATCAGATATACACAAAACCTGTGGTATTCAATTTCTATGGGAGAGGGGGAATGATTAGTTCTAAAATGTGTAATAAGCCTCCTGGGGCAGTGAAAATACACATTGTCCTATAGAGTCAGTATGACTTGGCTGTGTTCTCCAGCTCAAGGTCACAATTGTTCTAAAATGATGGGTAAGGTAGAAATGATACCATTGTAATTAGCTTGGTATTAATTATAGGAAAGGAGCATAAGGGAGCCCAGACATTCTAAGCATGGCCACATGGGCAGCTTTACCAGGAAGCTGCAACTTCACACTCCCAAGGAAACCACTGGTCCCTTCCCTCCAGAGCACTGGGGAAAGAGACTAGACAAAGGGGAGATGGATACATGTGGAGTTCCCAGTCAAACTTGGGAACAGAAATCACTGGCTAGAGGGGGCAGGGCCACTCAAGCCTGTGAAAATTTGGGGATATATAATGCCCCAAACAAAGGGGTTTGCTCTCTCTCTTGGCTTTTGACAGTCTTGGTTCTTTGGTTTTGCTCCTGCTTCCTTGCATTCCTTCATGTTCCCTCCATAGGCATGTGGCCCTGTGGACCCTACACACAATAGACTGATGGACTGCAACTGGGAACACAAGCTAAGCTAGCCTGATGTTGGATCAGACTGTGCCCCAACATGGAATGGAAACTCTGGGCAAAGGCTTTAATTCTATCCCTATTAAAGGCACAGCAGGACGTCTTCCGTGGTTGGACAGAAGAAAATGGGATTTTGAAAACTCAGGAGTTTAATTCCACAGAAATAAAGGTTCTACAATAGTTCATCCTCCCGTGCAAATCTGAGAAAATTCTTTTTCTTGGGAAATTGCAGGAAGCTCACCAGTGGGAACAAGGGGCCCTCCTCACTGATAACAGAAACATAGGAGAGATGGTGGGGGTGACTAAGGGGTTCTCTTAATTTACTTTAATTATTCAGAAGTAAAAAAAAAAAAAAAGAATTAAAGCTTTCAAAGGCCTCTCTTTTTCCCCTTTATCTAACCGAAATTTCTGCACCTAATCTTATTTTAATGTATATATTTTCCTCCAGATCAAATCTCTATGTATAAATTAATTAACACCACATTTTCTGATCCCTTACATAAACAAAGGGGGAATTTTGGTAAGTGCTAACTTCTGCAGTATGTTACAATTTACATAGCTCTTTCAGTGATATACACTAATTTTTCTCTCAAAATTACTTTTTTCTATTACCATTTATAGATGAGGACACTAGATACAGATCACTTATATAGCCCATCCAAGATCATAGCTAGTAAACAACACTACGAAAAATCAAATTGTTTAAAAATTTTGTGCTTTTTCAGTTTCAACAAGTTGCTTCAAGCTACTTACTACTAAGTAAGTAGAAGGTAGTTATGCACAGAAAAAAAAATCCAAAATCCAAATAATCTTAAGAAAGATTTATTATATTCTTAAATTAGTTCTTTATCTTAAATGTTAGATTCTTAGGTGTTACAAAAAAATAGAGGACAATGTCTGTCTTTTTAGGAATCTTTAAGGGATATTTTATTGATAAAATATAAATGTTTTATAGAGCATTATGGATATACAAGATATGGGTGAAAAAAAATTATCAACTCCAGTATAATAATGGAGATTTGACTATATAGTAATCCATAAAAATAATCCCAAATAATCCAAATGCTTAGAGGAAAAAATATATAAAACCTAGAAGTATAAAGGAAGTCTTCAGTCTGACTTTAATAAAAACCTAGTATATTTTTTAACTCATTTAGAAATGAGAACGCTATAGAAAAAATGACTTGAATATGTACCACTAAAAGATTTTGTCAAATGAAATCTGTGTGGAAAATGAGAAGCAAAGTGAACACATCAGATGAGACAAGACTTTAGGTGAAGTGATATGTGTTTGTGAGTGAGCAAAACACTAAAAGGATTAACACTGATCAGTAGGGTGGAAAATATATCAGGGGAAGGAAATATAAAAAAAGGAAGTAAGTTTGCTAATAAAGGAGGACAAGCATGAAATTAATTATGTCTCTTAGACACTGAAGTTGCTTTTTAAAAAAATCTCTCTTTAAACAAGAACAATGGAATGGAATTTGTGCAATTTAGAAAAAATAAAGATCTTGCCAAAGTAACAACTGATAACACACATGATAAAGAATGTAGGTATTCTGGACACACATAAATCAGCGGTCAAACATGAAAAGCTGGTCAGAGATGAAAAGCAATTAGACACAGGGCTTATTGGGTTCCTAGAAAATCTCATTGTTAAGAGCTAGTGTATATCTTTAGAAATAATTGGTTGGAAAAAATTTTGCACTGCTGAAGAAAAGGGTCAAAGAACCAAAGCAAAGAGAATGGCCATCTGGGAGATACATTGTTAACTATCAGCAAAATAGTGGTTTTACCACCACAAGAGAGAAACTGTACATATCAGGGGGGGAAATGTTTCCAAGAAAAATGGATAACAGCATGTTTCCAAGATAAAAAAATCCTATTCAGAATTATTTTTATAGGATTATCTAAGAAATGTCTAGTATTACAACATTAATAATATTTTGTACAATCTGCCTGAACTTTTTGTTGGACAAAAATGAATTTGATTTAGATAGAATGTGGTCAAGAGGAATCAAAGCTTTCTGAATGTCTATAGTAAAGATTATAAGATGAAAATGTATCAGATATTTTTCATACAAGCTACTTGAATTTATCAGGGAAAAAACACAGTACTTATGCACTGAACTTTTAACCAAGCTGTTTTAGCAAAATCAAAATAAAGATTTCTAGCATTCATTCCAGCCATCAGACATTTGGAAATATTAAAGATATTTTTAAGCTAGAAGTTATAATTTTTAAATATAAATGCAGTGACTTTGCTGCTATTCATAGATTAACAATTTTTAATATGTTTGCCTGTTAGATGAACTTGATATAAGTACATTACAGAAAAAAGTCAACAAATAGGAGTTTTAAATTTATATTTATTCTTTTTCATGGCTGTGTAATATTCTGCAGTATCTTTTACTTTGTTATTTTAAGTAGGTACATTTAAGTTATTTGGAACATAATTATAATAGTGTTTATGTAGAGAATTATTTGTTATTATCAGTTCATAAAGAATGTCTTTGAAGGAATTACTGATATTGGGGAAAAATCCCATGTTAAAATGCTTTACCTATAAAACAATTATATGCATGTATTTCTCTTTTTTGCCTGCCTCTACACACACATACATACACACACACTTCAGAGAATCAAGAGTAACAATGCATTGAAATAAATTATCAAAGCCATGACAACGATTTCAATTTTTAAAAATCTTAAAATAAAGTTTATGATCATGAATAACCAAATCACTGGTTAAATTCATTAATCCACACAAACAACTTCTTGCTTAACTGCCAGTTATAAATAGTCTAATGAATTGACTTAATTTAAATCAAAATGTTTGATCTGGTAGTCTAGTGTAGACATTGTCCTAGGGTTGCCCCCTGGTTACCTCAGAGGCTACATTTCCCTCAGAGAGACAAGATAAACATCTACCTACCAAAGCAGACTAACCTCTTAGCAGACACAGAGCTAATTCTTGTGTGCTCAGTAGTGATCTGACTCTTATCACTTGATCTGAATAGCAAGAGGTTCCATTGAAAAAAACTCTCTAGAGACGAAGTGTTCCAAATTCTCTTGAAAATTCAGTTCTTCAAGGAACAGGTATGGCAGAAAGAGAATTCTCCGGTGAATGGGTTCTAGAGAATCTATTAGTTTATAGAAGAAAAGGATCTGAAATGGGAAACATAATTCATTTGTTCACTGCAGCCATTAAATGACTGTGCTTTCTTGGGGACAAGCTGTTATAAACATTACTGTATCACTTCAGAAAGTCATTCAATTATGCCTGACAGCTTTTAAAGACACGGAATCTTTAGATAAAACAAAGTACATTTATTTACTTATTATGAAATAAAGCCTATTGACGTGTGTCAACAAAATGTTTTTACTTTTAAATGTTTCTACTTCATCTAAAAATTCAGATGTCACATTCTGCAAATTACAACCAGCACTAAAATTAAAAGCTGGAGTACCACCTAAATCAGAACATCTAAAGGAATGATTGACATACTTGACAAACTCATGGGGGCAGAGAAACCAGAAAAGTAAAATAAAAAGTAAAAATAAATTAAAAATAGAAAGACAAGTGACAAGCTTGGCGGGAAATTTGTGATGGTTTATGAAGTGTAATATGAAGAATACAAAGAAAAAGGAGCAAAGAATATGATTAGTGAATCTGGAGAAGGAAGAAAAATGGCCAGTAAACATTTTTAAAAGTTTAATAAAATTTTATTAATTTGACTAATAATCAAAGGTATACAAAGTAAAATATCAATTGATATTATTTTTGGTCCACTGAAAAAAATAACACCTATAATTGAACAGAGTGTGGATAAACTAGGACTTTCAGACATTGGAGTTATAGATGAAATCAAAAATTGGGACAACCAAAGGGATGATTCTTCTTTTATTTCAGCTGTAAAAGGAAAGCAATTTGGCAAAAAGTTTCTAAGTGTAAAATGTGCATACACTTTGACCTAGAAAATCTGTTCCTAGAGCTTTTTATTAAAGAAAGAATTTTATAACTTGTCAAAAATGTATTTACAATAATACAGTCAGCTCTCTGTATCTGCAGATTCCATATCCATGGATTCAACCAACTGCAGATCAAAAATATATTTTAAAATGTTACATTGTTTCTAACGTGTACTATGTAGTTAGGCCTATGACTGTTGAGTCTATACTTAACATGTGAATATTATTTTTTGTTATTCCCTAAACAACATAGTATAATCATTATTTACACTAGAGGCCCGGTGCACAAATTCGTGCACAGGTGGGGTCCCTCGGACTGGCCAGTGATCAGGGCCCATTGAGACCATCTCACCTAGTCCTGATCTGGGCTGATGGGAGCCAGTCAGTTGGGGAGGGACCGTGGGAGGTTGGCCAGTGGCCCTGATTGGGGCCATTGGGGCCAGCTGGCTGGGAAAGGATCGTGGGAGGGCTCCAGGGTGTGTCCAGCCCTCTCACCCAGTCCCAATTGGCCAGACCCCAGCAGCAAGCTAACCTACCAGTTGGAGCGTCTGCCCCCTAGTGGTCAGTGCATGTCATAGCGACTGGTCTAGCGGTTGACTGCTCAGTCGGACACTTAGCATATTACACTTTTATTATATAGATAGTATTTACATTGTTTCATGTAATGTAAAGATGATGAAAAATATACAAGAAGATGTGATAGGTTACATGCAAATACACCATTTTATATAAGAGACTTGAGCATCTGCAGATTTTGGTATCTTCAGGGGTTCTTTGGAACCAACCACTCACAGATACTGAGGGATGACTATATTCATTTCTGCATTTTTAAATTATAAAATTTTGACAACAACTAAAATGACCATCAAAAGGGAATTAGATAAATAACTTCTGGATTAGCCATATAATGGAATATTATGCAGTCATTAAAATGTTTATTAAAATCTATATGAACAGAGTTATAATATAACTAGTCATATTAACCCAAGTTCCATCCCCATCAATCACTGAATCAATGCATTTATTGGCTCAAGAAGAAGACAAATATAGCAGATATGTATATTTGTGAATGAAATTCTAAACTTAAATCAAGAAGCTTTAGGTTTACAAGAGCTGAACTTTGTGAAAGATGTTGAGTTTGAAAAGTTTGGCTTTGCATATTATAAGCTAAAGCCTTTAATTGTTAAGAGCAAATGGTAGATTTGAAAAAATGATTGTCTGACCAGTTCTTTCTTCTTTCTGGGCAGGGAAACAGTTTTTTTCACAAACAGAGACTAGAGCAATAAACTTGACTGCTGCTGCTGGTCTCTGAGAAGGAATATAGTTCTCCGTATCCTCGTTGGTCAAGCTTTGAAGGTGGGGTGAGTGGGGACAATAGAAGTCCAATTTTTACTGGGTGGGGGCACCAATGGAGAGGGTACCTATGTTTTACTTCTCTAGGTATAGCCTGGGGACACATCAGGCCTTTTAAAGGAAGTCTGTGTTTATTTTTTGTATTAATTTCCTATTGCTGCTATAACACATTTCAGCAAGGTGACTTAAGACAATACAAATATTTTATAATTCTAGACATCAGAAGTCCAAAATTAGTCTGAATAGGCTAAAACCAAAGTGGTTGGAAGGGCTGCATTCTTTCCGAAAGCTTTAGGGGAGAATCTGTTCCTTGCCTCTTCTAGCTTCTAGAGGCTGGCTACTTTCCTTGGTTCATGACCCCTTCCCTCATTTAACAAGCAGCATAGTCTCTCTCTCTCTCTCTCTCTCTCTCTCTCTCTCTCTGTCTGTCTTTCCCTCTCAGCTTCCATCATCATATCTCCTTTTCTGCTTCTGATCATCCTGCTTCCCTCTTATAAGGGCCTTGTGATTACATTGGGCCCACGAGAACAATCTAGTATGATCTTCATATCACGATCTTTAACTTAATCATATCTGCAAAGTCCCTTTTACCATGTAAGGTAACATATACACAAGTTCTAGAGATGAGGATGTGAATATCTTTTGGGGTCATTGTTCAGTCTACCATAGCATGGTACCCTAACAGTAGAATAGCAATGACTGTATTAGGTGTGTCCGGAGGTGGTCTCAAGGACAACCTCAGTCTGGCATGGAATAAGCAGCTGAGAGAGCACAGATGGTATTATGGACTGAATGTTTGTGTCCCCCCAAATTCATATGTGAAAGCCTAACACTCAAAGGTGGTGGTATTAGGAGATGGGGTTATTGGGAGTGATTAGGTCACCAGGGTGGAGCCCTCATGAATGGAATTGGTGCCCTTATAAAGGAGACCACAGAGAGCTCCCTTGCCCCTTCAGGAATGTGAGGACACAGTGAGAAGCCGTCCCTCTAAGAATCAGGAAGCGGGCTCCCATCAGACACCAAAT
Source organism: Eptesicus fuscus (assembly GCF_027574615.1). Taxonomy (NCBI): domain Eukaryota; kingdom Metazoa; phylum Chordata; class Mammalia; order Chiroptera; family Vespertilionidae; genus Eptesicus; species Eptesicus fuscus. Next base: position 29,855,013 of record NC_072480.1, read on the forward strand.
CTGCTGGTGCCTTGATCTTGGTCTTCCCAGCCTCCAGAACTGTGAGAAATAAATGTCTATTGTTTAAGCCACCCAGTTTATGGTATTTTGTTTATAACACTGAACAGACTAAGAGAGGTGGGATGGTGAGAAGACTTTAAGAAGCCTTGTGTTTGGAATAAAATCAGTGGAGATTGTACTATCTGATTGCCAACTGTCAAGGAATAATTCCAACCCCTTAGAAGTTGTAGTAAGAGGTAAAACTGCTGGCCAAAGGGCCAATAAAAGGCAGTATAAAAGAAAGCAGTAGCATCAAGGACCCAGTCATGTCCTCTCTACTTTTCAGATGACTCATAGCCCTTGTCCATTAATTGAAAAATTGCCCAAAAGGAAGTGAAGGAGTAGAGTCTGCCATGAATTGGCCAGATTGTCTTTTCTACTATTTGTGGATTTTAGAATAAATGAGGTAGCATCTTCAGTGCAATTTTATATATCTTAATAAATACTTTGAAATTCATAAATATAAAATATTTATTGATATGGAAAAGTATCTAAATATATAATTACATGAAAAATTGCACTATAAAACATGATATGTTATTACCCTGTTTTAATTGTGGTATTTTATTTACATGTGTTTATGCATAGAAAAAATGTTTTAAAGATCATATTCCTCATTAAACTTGTTTTTCTCTAAGTGATTGTATGACAAGAAATTGTTTGTATTTTTTTTCTTTATAGTATCCAATTTTAGGTCTCTGCAATTATTTATATAGTGAGCATGTATTATTTAAATATTCAGTAAAAATAACAAAGCTGTTCATTTTGCAAAAAGCTATGGTAAAAGATATCATCATCTATTTTAGAAAGTGAGGTGGTATGGAAAGAACACCAAACTGCTACCAACAAAATAACATCAAGTGTCAGTTTTTCAGTTTACTAGTCATGTGTTCTAGGGCAAACCACCTACAATTTCTGGGCCTCATCTGAAAAGTGGGAATAATCATGCTGGCTATATTACCTCACAGCAGTACCATGTGGAATGCACTGGGCTTGACATTTAATGTGCTATCTAATCCTCAAAACAACTCTTATAGCTATTATTACTATTATCCCCATTATGTAAAATCAAATATAGGCAATATATATTGCAGCTCTTTGAAAAACATAACATAAACCTAACCTCTTCATGCAATGTAATCAAGAAGAAATACGCAGTGCTCAGTGTAGATATAGATGTCACATCAAGCTCTTTAAACAATATATAAATAAATTGGTTTCCAGTATGAATATCAACCTCCTTAAGATAGTCAGGAATTCGGAGACTCTGTGTGTTCCCTGACTGAACAGAGCCTCTTTAAAACCAGATGTTTCAGTGGCTCCCCTTCCTATCTGCTGCCAGGGCTCTTGACTAAAGCTTTGCCTCTGAGAAATAGATGGCTGAATGCAAGTATCAATTAGAAACCTCTATTTACTAAATTCAAGGTTTTTGCTACAGTAGTGTGTGTATGTATTTGTATACCCATAAACATATGTTTCTCACATATGTATACACACATTATTTTAAGTACTTAGCTATTATTAATTACTTAGTAGTCTGGTTAAGATGAAAAATGTTATAATTTATGGATACAAATGAAGAAACTAGAATTAGGAACATAGGCCAAGCATAATGCCATATAAAGCAAACATGTCTAGAATAATTCTATATAATCTAAGTAGGAAAATGAGTACAAATTCACACTTCCTAATCTAAAACCGTTGAGGCTGGAAGTATTTTAGAATTCAGAATTTTTTAGGTTTCAGGAAGATAATTTAATGCATATAACTTACGCAATGTGCTGATAGGTAATATATCCCCAACAGGCCTATGCCCTGTAATCAAGCACATTGTTATTTCTGCGGAGAAATGAATGAATATGCATACTAAGTAAAATAAACAGTCTTATATAAGGTCATGCTTTGCTGCCAAATGAGCTTGCACTAAACTTAGAGGAAACCTTTCGATTCAATTAAACACCGTGATGAGAAGCAAGGTGCTTCCATCTCCTTCCCGTTGTTTTGGGTTTTCGTTTGCTCTTCCTTCTGCTGTTCTTGCTGACGTGCTGAGAAAGGCCCACAGCTGTAGACAGAAATAATGTGAAGGCACAGTCTTGACTCTTATCGGAAGCTTCATCACTAATGGCAATAAGCAAGTTGTCTATAGGAAGGGAACTGCTTCCTTCGCAGCATCAATGTGTACTCCCTAGATAAATAAAACATATCCATCTCACTGGAAGTAAGAGTTGATAAACAGCTCCCTATGTTAAAGCTTTTAGAAGCCTTTAGTTTGTATGGAAACCCGACTCTTGACCTCTGCTCTCTGAGCTGTTGCTAATGGTAATACAATACTTAATATCTATCTCAAGTTCTTATGACCTAGTTGTAATTAATTGTAATATTGGTACAATTAGGACTGTAGATGCTTTCATAATTTGGTGATTATATGAGTAAGGTGATTAAAGGGTACATTTATCCTAAGCTTTGGGTAGAATGCTTTCATTAGCAACCACTCAAACATAAATGGTGACTTTGGGTTGGAGAAAGTTTTTAAGCAGTGACACACATTTTTCTGAGTATTTTCAACACTTAGAGTATAATAATGGTTAGGATATCCGTGAGAATATAATAATAAGAAGAAAGGGTACAGAAACAGTCTTTAAACCTTCCACTCCAAATCTTCCAGCTCTTCTGTCAACCTAAATCCAACTATGATTGAAGACAGTAGTAGTCTGTGGCATCTTTCTGGCTACTCGAAAGGAACCTCACAACTGCAGGTTAATGAAAAACAGCAAATCTGGCTAATACATGGTGGACATGGTCACACCAGGATTTGCTTGGCTACTCATGGTTTTACATCATTCCAGGATTTTGTTCTCTCTCTTTTTTCCTTCCCTTCACCAAGGGTGATTTTTCAGTTACTGAGTCATCTGGGCAGCAGAGAAGACAGGGCTAGATCTTTGATGATGCTCCTCTGTCCTATGCTGCCTTCTATCTGCCCTTTGGCTAATGGCCTCTATTCTTGTTACACTTGCTAAAAGGGCTGGAACAAATATTGGTAGACCCTCTAAACAATCTTAAAAGGGAAGAATTATACTCCTACTAAGAATGGGGAAACTGGGACCCACAGTGGTTAGGTACCTTTTTTTATAAGGATCATGTAGACATAAATGATAGAGCCTTTAGCCTTGTCTAGTTAAAAAAAAAAAAATAGGATGAGAATAACTTAGGGGAAAAAAAAGAATTTTATTTAATATACTGTCTAGTGCCTTGACTGGTGTGGCTCAGTTGTTTGAGTATTGCCCCGTGCATCAAGAAGTCCCTAGTTTGATTCCTGGTCAGGGCACATGCCTGAGTTTTGGGCTCAATCCCTGGTGGAGGGTGTGCAGGTGGCAGCCAATCAATGATTCTCTCTCATCAATGTTTCTCTCTCTCTCTCTCTTCCTCTCCCTTCTACTCTCTCTAAAATCAATAAAAACATATTTAAAAAAATATATTGTCTAGCAAGTTTCTAGTGATAATTCTACTTGATTAAATTGCACATATAGATATACATATATTCTGTGGGAATGCTTCTTACAGGAATGAAATTTATAGAAATAATGACATTTATGATGAGGAGAAATAGACCAAAGAAGGGAAAACACAAGAATGATTAAAACAAATGATTAAACTTTTCCCCCTCTATATAGTTAGCATGAACATTGTTCCTGCAGGTCTGGAAGGTGAAGACATTGTATAACTGTATGTACACCCATCTGATGTGACAGAAGAGTAGGAAATAAAAACAGTAGTTTTGTTTTTGTCGATAGTGCAAAGAGCCAAGCAAAATCTTCTACACTAGTCAGTTTAACTTACTTTCTTAAGGAAGATTTTTAAGAGTGATATGTTTTGTGCCCTGGCTGGTTTGCTCAGTGGTTAGAGTGTCGGCCTGCAGACAGAAAGATCATGGGTTCGATTCCGCAAGGACTTGTCCTCGGTGGCAGGTTTGATCTCTGGGCCTGTAGGGAGCGGCTCTGGGGTGAAGCCTCAGGCTGACCTGTGACAGGGCCACAAACAAGTCCCAGCCTGGAGGGCAGAGCTGGCCTAGCATTGTTAAGCCTGACCTTGTAGCCCTCCCTAATTCCTTCCTAAGTAGCTAACGGGCTGTGGGAGGTGCATCAAGTGTTGCCAAAACAAGAACATTTGTATACATGTTAATCTTGTTATAATCAAACTATAAAATAAATGCACTGTATTGGCTCTGGGTCACTGTCTCTCCATCAGAGGACAGCTGTCCCACCCAGTCCCAGCTTTTTCCTTCTAATTCTGTGTCTGTCTCTTTCTTTCATTTTCTCAATCCCCAGCCGCCCCTACTCAGGAACCGGACCACTCTCTAGCCGCGCTGGACGCAGAAAAGAGAGAAATATTTATATGGGCCCAGTTTGGGCACGAGTGAGAGGCAATCTCTCTCTCTCTCTTTCTCTCTCTCTCTCTCCCTCTCTTCCACTCTAAGAAAATGAACGGAAAAAATATCCTTGGGTACGGATTTTAAAAAAAGGAGTGATTTGGTTCCTGAGCTTAAGGTGACCAGATTTTAACATTGGTAAAGCGGGACACCATTGCTGGAGGTGCGGGGGAGGGTTCTTGATTAAAAATTTGGTCTATATGGAGCAACAAAAATTTTCATAGAATGCAAAAATAGTATTGTAATATTTTTTTTTAAATTTCAACATAAGTACAATTTACAAATATAATAAAAAAATTATGTATAGTATTATTTTATTCTTTGGCATATTTCTAATTTGAGTGAATTTTTTTAGATTGCTGTCGTTTAAAAGGTCATGAATTTGCCGTAACGTAAGTTGTAAGTGTCACTTTCAAGGCCAGCGCTAGACTTTTTGCCGCCACTATAAAATATAAATAATACGAGTACTGTCTGCTAAATTCAAGAAAATTTATGTATTTATGAAATAAATAAATAAATTACTTACCTAAATTATCTGAATAACTGATTTGTAATGACATCACTTGTTTAACTAGCTTACTAGCACGCAGTACGAAGTGTATCGTCTGAGAGACAGTTACAAAATGTTTTCGTCGTTGCCAATCCCAAAAAATGCCATTGTTCATTAAGTCCAAACAATGGTGGTCGAATTCTAACAACTGATCAACAATGCAAACTTTGATAAGCAGTTCTCGATAATCAGTTCTCAACAATTATTTGTTATTATTAAAGTTTAACATTATAAAATTAACAAAAATAATATAAAACTCATATCCTGGCTAAATAGCCACATGGCCGCTGAAAACCGTATATTCCCTTCCCGTTCTCCCGCCATTCCCTAGCGTGTCGTGCATTCTTTCCAAAAATTGGGACTTTTTTAAAACGCCACGGGACGTGGGACAAATTGTTAAAAATCGGGACTGTCCCGCCAAAAGCGGGACGTCTGGTCACCTTACTGAGCTGTTCCAGCAAAAATCCACCTTTCTACTTCTGGTGTTTTGTTTACTCTTTTTGCATTTAAACTCATCCACACACATTCCCAATTTCTCACACATAGGTCCCACATGAAATATATGTGGAATAAGATTTTTTCAGATCTGATCACAAATTGCGCTCTCTTTCTCTCTGTCTGTCTGTCTCTCTTCTGTAGAAAGTAGGGTTGCATGCCGGAATTCAGAAAAGGAAGCTGGAATATGAATCAAAGTGCCTTGTAGCCAAGAGGAAGTATCAAGTGGGAGCTAGCAATCTTCATAGCCTCCATAGGTACAGCTGCTTAAGTAGCCTTCTACCTTTTGTGAGTTGTCCCTGACTCTGAACAGAACTTATTGGGGTGTCCTACTACATGACTCTCTTGACTAATTTACAGGAATATAGGTGGGTATATTAACCAGTATATAATAAATCTAACTATCCTATCTAATAAAAGAGTAATCACTCCAACACACAAGATGGCCGCCCCCATGTGGTCAAAATGGATGCCCCCATGTGGACACAAGATGGTTGCCATAAGATGGCCAGCAGGGGAGGGCAGTTGCGGGGGACCAGACCTGCAAGGGAGGGCAGTTGGAGGGGACCAGGCCTGCAGGGAGGGCAGTTGGAGGGGACCAGGCCACAGGGGAGGGCAATTTGGGAGGGACCAGGTCTGCAGGAGAGGGCAGTTGGGGCGACCAGGCTGGCAAGGGAGGGCAGTTAGGGGTTACCGGGCCAGCAGGGGAGGGCAGTTGGGGGCAATCGGGCTGGCAGGGGAACAGTTAGGAGTTGATCAAGCTGGCAGGTAAGTGGTTAGGGGGTGATCAGGCTGGCAGGCAGAAGCAGTTAGGGGCAATCAGGAAAGCAGGCAGGTGAGTGGTTGGGAGCCAGCAGTCCTGGATTGTGAGAGGGATGTCCAACTGCCCGTTTAGGCCTGATCCTGTGATTGGGCCTAAACTGTCAGTCGGACATCCCTTAAGGGGTCCCAGATTGGAGAGGGTGCAGGTTGGGCTGAGGGACAGCCCCCCGCCCCCCCCCCCATGCACGAATTTCGTGCACTGGGCTTCTAATCTATAATAATAAAAGCATAATATGCTAATTAGACTGGACAGCCAAATGTCCTTCCAGATGTCCTTCTGGACAAAGCCTCAGTGGCTGCAAGGGCCAAGGGCAGACAGCCATGGAGGCTGGCAATGGCAGCAATGGCAGGGTGATGGGGGTGGCACCTTCCCGGGCCCAATCACCTCCTGCAGAGGACATCAGTAGGGCATCCCCTGAGGGTTCCCAGATGTGAGAGGGGGCAGGCCGTGCTGAGGGACCCGCCCCCCCAGTGCATGAATTTTTGTGCACCAGGCCTCTAGTTATTAATATTTCTAAATGGAAATAAATAATACATGTTTAATGGGAGATGTCCAGGCATTGTGATAGGCCTGTGTAGAATATTTATTTTAAAATCCTCCAATCAGTCTGTATACCAACTGATCTTTTTAATCAAATGCTTGACACTGTAGAGGACTCATCAAGTCCTCTTCATTAGCTCTTCATTAGCATGGTAAACAGGATTAATTTTTAATGTACATATTAGTAAAATTGTTTGATTATCATTTTGGTGTCATCTGGGGTTAAATAAAAAGTCAGAGGAAGTTGAATTTGATGTTAAATGGAGCATATAGGCATAGTACTCAATAAGTCAAGTTCACTAAATGGAACAACCAACAAGAACTCAGAAAAAGGATAAAATCTTATGGATTTGATATGTGTAGTAAAAACAAATAAATATGCCAGAAAATAAATTTTAAAAAATTGATCTGAGCATAAGGAATATAAAGTTATTTTAATTAGATTTTTAACCTCTTGTTTTCCTCTTTAATATAGAATAATTTTACATGCTAATAGGATAAAATTGTGAGAAAATTATTATAAATAGAAGTGTTTTTAAAACCTGACTTATCTTCCCTCTGACTAAAATATATTAACAATTCCAGACAATGAAAAATTACTAGATTAAATATAATGTTTGGAGTGTTACTATTATTAAAACTCATTAAAATTGATAAGAACAGCACTGAGACCCTAATATTAAAATGAGTGAAGGACATGAACAAACAGTACATACCAACAGAGATAATTAGCAAAAAACATATGGGAAAATGTTTAACTTTGTTAGTCATCAAAGAAATAGAAGCTAAAATAACATTGCGTTAATACCATACCATTTAAATGTATAAAGGAAATTACATTCTGGTAAATTCTATCAAATGTTTAAAGGAGAATTAACATAAATTATTCACAAACTTTTCCAAAAAATAGAAGAGGAAACACTTCCCAGATCATTCCATGAGTACAGTATTACCCAGATGTCAAAACTGAACAGAAATATTACAAGAAAACTACAGACCACTATTTCTTTTGAATATAGATTCAAAAATTCTCAACAAAATACTAGTAGACCAAGTCTTATCTTACTTTATAATAGAGTAACATGCAAATTGACCGCACCTCCGCTATGCCCATGATTGGACCTGCGAGAGGCAGGGGGCGGGACTCCGGGTGCCTATATGGCCCTTGAGAAAACCAAGATGGCGGCCGCCAAATCCTCTTAGTTCCCCGGGTCCTGGGGAGCGATGGCAACCCTAGAGGGGCGTGGTAGGGAAAAGCCAGAAGCCTCCCTGGGTCCCCGGCTGGATTGAGATGGGGGGGCGTGGCCGGGCACGGCCAGCAGCCTCCCGGGGTCCCGGGACCCATCGCGACAGGGGGGGGCGTGGCCGGGCACGGCCAGCAGCCTCCCCGGGTTCCAGGGCTGCATCGCGACCCGGGGGGGCGTGGCCGGGCACGGCCAGCAGCCTCCCCGGGGTCCAGGGCTGCAACGAGAGGGGGGGGGGGGCGTGGCCAGGCACGGCCAGGCACGGCCAGCAGCCTCCCGGGGGTCCCGGGACCCATCGCGACCCGGGGGGGCGTGGCCGGGCACGGCCAGCAGCCTCCCCGGGGTCCAGGGCTGCATCGCGACCCGGGGGGCGTGGCCGGGAACCGCCAGCAGCCTCCCGGGGCGACCCGGGGGGCGTGGCCGGGCACGGCCAGCAGCCTCCCGGGGGTCCCGGGACCCATCGCGACCCGGGGGGGCGTGGCCGGGCACAGCCAGCAGCCTCCCCGGGGTCCAGGGCTGCATCGCGACCCGGGGGGGCGTGGCCGGGCACGGCCAACAGCCTCCGGGGGTCCCGGGACCCATCGCGACCCGGGGGGGCGTGGCCGGGCACAGCCAGCAGCCTCCCCAGGGTCCAGGGCTGCATCGCGACCCGGGGGGCGTGGCCGGGAACCGCCAGCAGCCTCCCGGGGCGACCCGGGGGGCGTGGCCGGGCACGGCCAGCAGCCTCCCCGGGGTCCAGGGCTGCATCACGACCCGGGGGGGCGTGGCCGGGCACGGCCAGCAGCCTCCCGGGGGTCCCGGGACCCATCGCGACCCGGGGGGGCGTGGCCGGGCACGGCCAGCAGCCTCCCCGGGGTCCAGGGCTGCATCGCGACCCGGGGGGGCGTGGCCGGGCACGGCCAGCAGCCTCCCCGGGGTCCAGGGCTGCATCCAGACCCGGGGGGGCGTGGCCGGGCACGGCCAGCAGCCTCCCACGGGTCTGGGGACCCATCGCGACCCGGGGGGGCGTGGCCGGGCACGGCCAGCAGCCTCCCCGGGGTCCAGGGCTGCATCGCGACCCGGGGGGGCTTGGCCGGGCACGGCCAGCAGCCTCCCGGGGGTCCCGGGACCCATCGCGACCCGGGGGGGCGTGGCCGGGCACGGCCAGCAGCCTCCCCGGGGGCCAGGGCTGCATCGCGACCGGGAGGGCGTGGCCGGGCACGGCCAGCAGCCTCCCGGGGGTCCCGGGACCCATCGCGACCCGGGGGGGCGTGGCCGGGCAAGGCCAGCAGCCTCCCGGGGGTCCCGGGACCAATCGCGACCCGGGGGGGCGTGGCCGGGCACGGCCAGCAGCCTCCCCGGGGTCCAGGGCTGCATCGAGACCCGGGGGGGCGTGGCCGGGCACGGCCAGCAGCCTCCCACGGGTCTGGGGACCCATAGCGACCGGGGGGGGCGTGGCCGGGCACGGCCAGCAGCCTCCCCGGGGTCCAGGGCTGCATCGAGACCCGGGGGGGCGTGGCCGGGCACGGCCAGCAGCCTCCCACGGGTCTGGGGACCCATCGCGACCCGGGGGGGGCGTGGCCGGGCACGGCCAGCAGCCTCCCCGGGGTCCAGGGCTGCATCGCGACCCGGGGGGGCTTGGCCGGGCACGGCCAGCAGCCTCCCGGGGGTCCCGGGACCCATCGCGACCCGGGGGGGCGTGGCCGGGCACGGCCAGCAGCCTCCCCGGGGTCCATGGCTGCATCGCGACGGGGGGGCGTGGCCGGGCACGGCCAGCAGCCTCCCGGGGGTCTGGGGACCCATCGCGACCCGGGGGGGCGTGGCCGGGCACGGCCAGCAGCCTCCCAGGGGTCCCGGGACCCATCGCGACCCGGGGGGGGCGTGGCCGGGCACGGCCAGCAGCCTCCCCGGGGTCCAGGGCTGCATCGAGACCCGGGGGGCGTGGCCGGGCACGGCCAGCAGCCTCCCACGGGTCTGGGGACCCATCGCGACCCGGGGGCGCGTGGCCGGGCACGGCCAGCAGCCTCCCCGGGGTCCATGGACCCATCGCGACCCGGGGGGGCGTGGCCGGGCACGGCCAGCAGCCTCCCCGGGGTCCAGGGCTGCATCGCGACCCGGGGGGGCTTGGCCGGGCACGGCCAGCAGCCTCCCGTGGGTCCCGGGACCCATCGCGACCCGGGGGGGCGTGGCCGGGCACGGCCAGCAGCCTCCCCGGGGTCCAGGGCTGCATCACGACCCGGGGGGGCGTGGCCGGGCACGGCCAGCAGCCTCCCCGGGGTCCATGGACCCATCGCGACCCGGGGGGGCGTGGCCGGGCACGGCCAGCAGCCTCCCGGGGGTCCCGGGCCCATCGCGACCCGGGGGGGCGTGGCCGGGCACGGCCAGCAGCCTCCCCGGGGTCCAGGGCTGCATCGCGACCCGGGGGGGCTTGGCCGGGCACGGCCAGCAGCCTCCCGCCGGTCCAGGGCTGCATGGAGACCCGGGGGGGCGTGGCCGGGCACGGCCAGCAGCCTCCCTGGGGTCCCGGGACCCATCGAGACCCGGGGGGGCGTGGCCGGGCACGGCCAGCAGCCTCCCTGGGGTCCCGGGACCCATCGCGACCCGGGGGGGCGTGGCCGGGCACGGCCAGCAGCCTCCCCGGGGTCCAGGGCTGCATCGCGACCCGGGGGGGCTTGGCCGGGCACGGCCAGCAGCCTCCCGGGGCGGGGTCCTTGGCGATCGCCACCCTCGCCTAAATGGCTGGTGCTGAGAGGGATCAATGGGGCCAATGGAAGGAGCAGGTGGTAGTTGACCACGGAGGCCATCTGCAGCAGCTGGATGCAGAGTTCGGGTCCACGTTCTCCAGGTTGGCCTCCATGGGGCCCGTGTCGCACCCATTGTAGCCGAGTGGGCATGTGGGGCTGGGAGCACTCCCCGACCCCAGTGGACAGGGCACAGAGCAAGCAGCAGAGAGCTACTAGGGGTGGTGGGTGTGGTGGCCTGGCTTCCAAGAGGCTGGCTTCAGCTGCTGTGGCCTGCGCTGAGGTGGCTGGTGGTGGGGGCAACTGCGTGGGCGCATCCGTGGCTGGGGCACTGGGAGACGTGGGACTGCAGCCCAGAAAGCGAGGCTCAGGAGGACCTGGTCACCGACCCCGGGCATTGAAGCCGCCTCCTACAAGATGGATCCTAGCCTAGGTGTGTGGGAAGCAGGTTCAGGAACCTCTCCCTTTGCGGCGCCAGAGCCCAGGCCTGCCAGCGCCCCAGAGGAGACCCCCACCAGGATCGGGGGCTTGACCGGTCTCTAAACCAGGGTGGCCATTAGCCCAGGCCTGCCAGCACCCCAGAGGAGACCCCCAACAGGATCGGGGGCGTGACCGGCCTCCAAACCGCCAGTGACCCTAACCCAGGCCTGCCAGCGCCCCAGAGGAGATCCCCACCAGGATCGGGGGCATGACCAGCCTCTAAACCGCCCTCAGCCCTAGACCAGGCCTGCCAGCACCCCAGAGGAGACCCCTGCCAGGATTGGGGTCATGGCCAGCCTTCAAACTGTGGCGGCCCCTAGCCCAAGGAGGCCTCCTGGCCGAGGACGCCTGAGTCTGTTCTTGACCTAGGGCCGGGCTCTCCCCGCAAGGGACTCAGAAGCCACCAGAGTCTAACTGCCAGTCTCTGGGAGTGCATCCACTGTCCACCAAAAAGTAGGGCCATCAAACCATTCAGTCGCAGTGCAGGCACAGGTCCGTGGCTGACGGGGTGGAGGCCAGACCAAAACAAAACAGCAGAAACACCCTGCCCACCTGGGCGGGTACTGCTGTAGTCCACGTGGCCTGGGCAGTGTAGAAAGCGCTACCTTCTCCCAGGTCCTGTGCTGGCACTGCCGCCTCGCTCACCCTCAAGCCCCCCTGAGTCCTGACAGCAAAGTGTGTGGGGCATTCTGCAGGAGTTGTACCGTTCTGAGTGCTTTTGCCCAAAGACACACTTTGGGATGAATTCAGAGCCACATCTCATTTCCCATGAGATTGGAAGAACCATGTGAAAGGATTTTGACAAAAGCTTTCCACATCTCTGTTTATTCTTTTGAATCCATAAAATGACCTTAAAAAAAGCATCCGGGCCACCTAAGAAAGAATGCACTTTCTGGCCAGAGCACGCAGGATTCTTTTGCCCAACAGGTTAAAGGGAGCAGAGCTGGCCCAGTGGGAATGGCCCTGGTGCCCTATGAGGAGACCGGGGGAATGGGGTTGCCGAAATTCCATAAGCCTCTTGCCACCTTCTCCTTTGCAAACCACACCATCCAGATCCACCAGGAGTGGAGGCAACTGGGAATCACAGCCGTGATTTGGGACATGGTGAGCAAATCTTGAGGGGCCTCTGAAAACATCTGCAACTGATTATAAGACTGGTCTTTATTTAAAAAGAAATAAAAGAACAGCTTTGTTGAGATATAACCCATATACTGTACATGTCACCTAAAGTGTACAATGAACTGGTTTTTTAAAGTAAATTCAGAGTGGTACAACCATCACCATGCTCAATTTTTAAATATCTTCATGACCCATCCCCTCCAAAAAAAACTTCTACCCATTGGAATCACTTTCCTGATCATCTTCCCCAAAATAGATTGCACTTTAAAGGTGGGTAAAGGAAAGTTGAGGGAAGTTAAAACACTGCACAAAGGATATTGTAAGATGACAAAGCCCAAAGTGAAGATGATGTGTTTTCTTTAAAAAAATATATATTTTTAAAATTTCAGAAAGGGAGAGGGAGAGAGAGATAGAAACATCAATGATAAGAATCACTGATCAACCGAAACCGGTTTGGCTCAGTGGATAGAGCGTCGGTCTGCGGACTGGAAGGTCCCAGGTTCGATTCCGGTTAAGGGCATGTACATTGGTTGCTGGCACATATCCCGGTGGGGGGTGTGCAGGAAGCAGCTGGTCGATGTTTCTCTCTCATCGATGTTTCTAGCTCTCTATCCCTCTCCCTTCCTCTCTGTGAAAAATCAATAAAATATATTAAAAAAAAAAAAAAATGAATCACTGATCAGCTGCCGCCCCAGGCCCCCTACTGGGGATTGAGCCCGAAACCCAGGCATGTGTGCCCCTGATCAGAATCAAACCTGGACTCTTCAGTCCACAGGCCGATGCTCTCTCCATTAAGCCAAACTGACCAGGGCCATGTGTTTTCTTCAAGTTCTGCGTGGTTGTAATGGTCCCCAAATCTATACTAATAAAAGGGTAATATGCTAATTAGAGTGGTTGTCTTCCAGACATCTTTCCAGACAAAGCCGCAGTGGCTACGAAGGCCAAGGCTCAGGCAGCCATAACCAACTGCAGTGGCAGCAGCATTGGGGTTATGGGGGTGGTGCCTCCAGAGGGAGGCCAGACGGGGGGCCAAGGCACAGGCAGTTTGGGGTGATCAGGCTGATAGGGGAGTGCAAGGTAGGGGCAATCAGGTTGGCAGGAGATCAAGGTAGGGGCGAGCAGGCAGGCAGGCAGTGGGGTTAGGGACAATCAGGCAGGCAGGCAGGTGAGTGGTTAGGAGCCAGTGGTTCCGGACTGTGAGAGGGATGTCCAACTGCTGGAAGTTGGACATCCGCTGAGGGGTCCCAGATTGAAGAGGGTGCAGATTGGGCTGAGGGGCACATCCCCTCACCCCCCCCAGTGCACGAATTTCGTGCACCGGGCCTCTAGTAAGATATAAAAAAAAAAGATTATACACCATGACCAAGTAAGTTTTATCCTAGGAATGCATGGGTGGTTCAATGAAAATCAATGTAATATACCACACACAAACTTGTATACAAATGCTCATAACATCATTATTTATAATAGCAAAAGAGTGAAAACAACCCAAAGGTCCATCCACTGATGAATCAATAAAGAAAAGTGTTACACACACACACACACACACACACACACACACACACACACACACACTAATAAAAGAGAAATATGAAAATTGACCATACCTCTGCGACACCCATAAGCCAAAAAGGAGTGAGTATGCAAATTTACCCAACAAAGATGGCAGGTTAATTTGCATACACAGGCGCGGAGCGGCCAGGTGGTGCGAGACACCTGCTATGAGGGGGAGGGCGGAGGGTGGAGAGAGCTACAGGAGCAAAGCCAGGGGAAGGAAGGCCTATTCTTACACGAATCTTTGTGCAACGGGCCTCTAGTATATATATAAAAGCCTAAGCAACCGTTATGACCGGTCAACTAAACGACCGGTCAACTGGTTGCTATGACATGCACTAGCCACCAGGGGGCAGGCACCTGATGCAGGAGCTGGCCCCTGGTGGTCAGTGTGCTCCCACAGCCAACCTCCCGTGGCTGGCCAACCTCCCGCGGTCCCTCCCCCTGGCCGACCCTAATCAGCCCAATCGGGACTGGGTGAAACGGGCCCCCACCGGCCCCGATCACCGGCCAGGCCAAGGGACCTCACGCATGCACGATTTCGTGCACCGGGCCTCTAGTCTATAATAATAAAAGCATAATATGCTAATTAGACCAGGCGTCCTTCTGGACATCCTTCTGTCCTTCCGGATGAAGCCAGGGCTGTGAGGGAAGCCCAGGTCCCGGGTGCCAGAGGGAAGCCGGTGCCAGCAGCCGGGGGAAGGAAAGCCTACTCTTGCATGAATTTCGTGCATCAGGCCTCTAGTATCCATATAATGGAATATTTTTCAGCCATAAAAAGGAATGAAATACTGATTTATGTTACAACATTGATGAACCTAAAAAAAACCCAAAACAATTAGCCTCAGTGAAAGAAACCAGATATAAAAGATCACATAGTATAAGATTCCAGTTATACATAATGTCCAGAATAGGAAAAATCCATAAAAACAGAAAGTTGATTAGTTTTTGTGAAGGGCTAATAGGAAGGCAAATAAGGAAGTGATTGTTAATGGGTTTGGGTGGTATGTGAATGATATCTCAATAAAGCTGTTATTTAAAAAAAGAAATTATTTAGTGTTGTCAAGACTGTGGTAAAACTGCTGCCATTACACATTGCTAGCAGCTTAGAAATCAGTGTAATATTTTTCTAAAGCGAATTTGCCTATATCATCCAAGTTTCCCCCCCCCAGTAATCCTGTCCCTGAAAATTTAAACCATGCTCAATGTTGAAACAATAAAAAAGCTATATACTTGAAGATATTTATTATTCATAACACCCTAAAACTGAAAACACATCAAATGCTTTACAAAGTGAGAATAAACAATAGTACATTAATTTAATGAAATATGTTTCAAAATTATATGAATTATTATAAATATAATTACATCTTCTTTTAAAATCTTTTAAATTATTTATCCATATAGACCAGAATGAACAAAGAAAATAGATATTGGAAAACAAGTGATTTTTTTTTTATTTTTTTTGCGTGCTCTGATCATGGGATCCCATTCTTGTGTTTCTTGTATTAGTTTTGTGAGGATTATGAATTGACTACAATATATTTTGCTGTTTGTAAATGTTGTTGTTTGAAAAATAATTCTTAAATATTTGAAGGAGGGTTTCTGGTGTTCTTTTGCTTATGTCTGGCATATCCAGAAGCAGATACTCTGAATGTCAAGAATGTGATTCTGATCAGAAGACACCAGGTGATCAGAGCAACACTGGGAGACTACACTGAGTGCAGTGAGGAGGTGTGGCGCCTACTCTCTCTGCAGAGCAGCCTGGCTGTGGTTGCCCCAGAGGAGCAAGCAAGCTGGGGGAGTCCAAAGACTAGGACTACAGACGTTTTTGCATCCTAAAAAGGAAATTTGTAATGGTGACCCTCCTTATAGAAATCAGAAGCTGTAGCAAGTTACTGAATCTTAAAAAAGAAAAATTTTAAAATACAGGTATAACATACTTTTATAACTTTTAAAATGAAAGCATACTATATATGCATTTATATAAAGTGCAAGAATCTTACATCTACAGCTGGGTGGGTAGTTAAAGAAGTATAAATTAATTTTGCCACCTTCTGGATCAAGACAGAACTTTCCTGGCAGCAGCTCTCGGTGCCCACTCGCAGTTGATACCCCTGCCAACAGCAACCACTCTGGGACCCGTATCACCAAAGATTAGGTTGAACTTGATAAATATGGAATCATTCAGCATGTACTCTTTTGTGTCCCCTTTCTCTTGCTCACCTGGGAGATTCATTATGTCTGGGAGATTTATCCATGATGTGCACATAGATAGAATTCATTCTTTTTCATTGCTGTGTAGTATTGTCACTGGATTTACCATTTCTGCAGTCTGCCTTCCAAAGAACATAGAAAAGGTTAGTGAATTTCCTTTTATTTAAGTTTCATTCAGATGTTAAACAAATACATGATTAAATAATCTGTCTTAAGAGGAGAATTTCTGCTAAGAGAACTTGATCAGACTTAGTCAGGGGGAGAGCTGTCACTTCTGAATAAATAAAATGGGCTGATGTTTGGGAAAATCTGTGGCTTTGTATGGAAATCCTGTGGAGAGGTTAGACAGAGCCAGAAAGGGGAGGGATGGAGTAGCTGGTCAAAATGGTGAATAAAGGAAATGTTTAAGCTCAGAAGGGTTTGCAGGGAGCACAGTGATCACACAGCCCTTTGGACTCGTGGGTTTGAGGCACATGAGGTGTGACTCCAGTGGTCCTTCTGTCCTACTATAAACCCATCTCTCCCGTTCCAGCCAGAAGATCAGTTAAGTTCCAGTGGGAGTCATGGGAAAAGCCTTCATTTGAGTCCGTCAGCAAGCTGCTGTTTGCAAACCCCAGGCTTCCAGCCGGTAGCAGACAGGCTTTGATGAGAAAAGAGGAATAGGTTCCTACGAGCAGTAAACTGCATTTCAGAGCTTGTTCTGGGAGGACATCAATGGTTAGACTATGTTAAATTATAATAGCAATAAATCTGTTCTTATCTAATGGGGAGATGGGGCAGGTGTTTCTGCATCTGAAGCTGATGATCTTCTCTTACCCCCCTCCCGCCCCCGACATTGTCTCTCCCTCTCAGAGCTTGGTGTACTGAATCTTTATTTCTTTCTAAGAGTTTCTTAGAAAGGTAAATAATTGGTAACTGTGCATCTATAGAAGAAGCAGAATCTATATTGCTGGCTAATTGTTGATCCAACTTTCTATTAACACACACAAAAATGTCTTTGTCACAACTAAACATATTAAAATATATAGAGTGTATTTTGAACAGTTAAATAGTTTTATTTCCTCCATAATTAAGGTAAAACAAAATAGTGTTCTGGGGTGAGCTACACTCTGTTTCTAAGGTCTTTGTGACCTTGGGGAAATAAATTACTTCTTAGAGTCTGATTTCTTCAACAATAAAACCATGAACTTAAATTAAGAGCTCTCTAAAGTGCATTTTAAAATGCTAAAATAATTTATTTCTAATACATCAGGCAGAGAATTAAAAAAAAAAAAGTTCCCCTTTGATGTTAGCGTTAGCCTTACATTAGTGTTAACTCTAGGAACCAAGCATTTGATTTAGAATGACTCAGAGTTATATTTTGCTACAGTTTGGATGCTAAACTTGGAAGCTTCAATGTGCCTACTGAAGCAGCAGGTAAACAATTACTGTTGAAAAAGAGTGATGAGACCCTGACCAAAGAGGGGTCTTTTTGGTTTAGACAGAGAAAGTGTCCAATGTCAGATAACATTAGATTAATTTGAGATCCAGAGAACATTTAGGTCAGGCTAACAAATTTATCTCTATTTGCACTCTTAGCAAACTGTTTTCCAGGTGTTTATTACTCTTGGACAAGCACCCTCTGTTTATCTGGGAAGAGTTCATTGAGACATGAGTCTCCATTATGTAGGTGTGACATTAAGTGATAGGATTTGGCAGACCAAACACATGTTGTGAGGGAACATGTTTTATAAGGAGGAAATGGTCACGATTAAGAGTTTCTTAGACAAAATCTAGGCTTAGACTCATGTTTAAATTATCCCCAGTTATAAGATGGTCACCAGAGAAAATGTGTGGTCATCCTCCACGGAATTGTGCTTATTTCAAGAAAAATTATTCTGACACCCATCCCTCCTTTTCGGTGTTCATTATACAATATCTCCAGCTGTCAAATGCTGATGCAATGTTTTTGATAGAAAACACAAAGATCTTCCCATGCAATCTTCTGGGCTATTGTCATACAGTATGATTTATGTATTTCTTATATGTTTCTTTCTTCTTAAATCTGGAAGTAGATTCTTTTGTTTTATTGGGCTATTTATTCTCTTGACTTCCTTGGATGTGAGTTAATGGAACCATGATAAAAGGATAGAGAAGTAGAACAAACAAGCCTGATGGTATAGATTCAGGACTGCCTGACAGATTAGGGATGGCAAGGATAAGAACAAAAGATAAAATCACCTGACTCATGTGCTCTGGGATGATCCAAATAAAACAGTGCTTGAAGGTTTCCCTATGCTGTGACTCTGAAAAATAAATGAAGGAAAATTTGAGATTTGATTACAGGAATTAAGAAAAGATATTTATTTCCCTTTTAAAATTATTTTTGATATATAAAATGCAGATATGTAGTCTAAGAGCATAGCACAATGCTTTGCACTAAATGAGCATTTAATGGATATTTGTTAAATAAAGTCAGGGAAGGAGTTAGGGAGGCTAGGGAGATTGAGTGACTGACAGGTTTTATTTTGTCTGCCTGGAAGAATACTCACCCCCTTTCTGGCCATGACCCATCCGTGTAGCTAGGATTATAAGGTGCCACCATCCTATAGATCCTGCTGGTCATTATTAGTGTAGAAATGGAAGGCCAAACTGAAATATTTTTAGTGCTTTCCCTCCACCATAATTGGCTCAGAGAAGTATACTTAACACAAGCTGAATCAATTGGAGGGCTTCCCCAGGATTTTTCAAATTGAAAATCATAATATAGTTGGAATATGGTAAGTGTGAAAACTGCTGGTGGTTGCTATACCATACCTAGGAGGAAATAAGTTTGACATGGTGAAGTCAACCTATAGAGACAAGAGAGGGAGAAGAGTCCTGGCCACATTTGTCCCTGGTTCTAGCTGTTCCCAAACCCAGTTTTATTCCTGCCTTGTGTGAGATTTGGTCACCTAAGCCAGTGGTCGGCAAACTCATTAGTCAACAGAGCCAAATATCAACAGTACAACGATTGAAATTTCTTTTGAGAGCCAAATTTTTTAAACTTAAACTTCTTCTAACGCCACTTCTTCAAAATAGACTTGCCCAGGCCGTGGTATTTTGTGGAAGAGCCACACCCAAGGGGCCAAAGAGCCGCATGTGGCTCTCGAGCCGCAGTTTGCCGACCATGGATCTAAGCTAACACTGCCCCCTTCACTAAAGCTAAGAGTCCTATTGAAACAGGAATTTTGGGGGTAAAATAGGACAGGTTTAGGATATATTAGAAATTTTGGAAATTAAGGAGACCATGGAGGAAAGCACAGGGCTGCAGAGCAGCAGAAGGTATATTTCCACAGAATGAGGGAGCTGGGAACAGCAAAAGGTCTATATTTACAAAATAAAGAGAAGGAAGCCCTTCATCCAGAAGGAGAAGAAGAAAGCCCAAAGGGAATAGGAAAACAATAAGGAAGGAGGGAGAGAGAACCTCACATGTCCCATGTAAAGTTCACCTTTGAGCCCAGGAGTTACTATAGTAACCAGTCCAAGGGAATAGTGACCAATCAGAGGGGATATCAAGGCACCAGGATCTGCAGCCTTTATAAGCCGTTGGGAAGAGGAACTCAGTGGGACCCCTCCCCCCCTACTTGGGAGTCCATTCTGTGGGACTCTTTTCCTCTCCCCATGTGGGAGTCTGTACTTATTCTTCAATAAATTTCCACCTTTGCTGTACCACTTTCTGTCCATGGATTCATTCTTCGATTCCGGTGGACAAAGAATCCGGGTTCCAGGCCAAAAATTCCGTATCACTATCAAGACAAGGACAATTAACACAGAAGTAGAACTGGACTGATTTGGGAGTAATCTGGACTTGAAGCAGTGTGAAGTCAAGGATATTGTCTTTCATCTTTATAATCACAGTGCATAGTACACAATTGGCAGTCAATAACTGTATAGTCATTAAAAGATAGTTATTATGTGTCTGGGAAACATGCTAAGTGGTGAGAATAAAATAGTGAGCAAGACACATGCAGTCCTTAACCTTAAGAAGCTTTTATTCAAGAGAAGAGCTCAGATAAGATAACTGTCAATGGTAATAAAAAAGTGAAGCTCTTTTGATCGGGGGAATATGTTAATTTGGGTTACTAGGTGAAAAGTGCTATATAGCCTAGCTAATCTAAGTTAAAAGGGGAATTATTAGGTAATGGGCTATTTCATAGAAGAAGGGGAGGAATGTAGCCTGACCTTAGGGAGGACAGGGACCAGGAATCAGAGAGCCATCAGCTACACAAGCAGTGTTCTCTTTCTGACTCTCCTCTCTGCTTCTCTTAATTTTTTCCAAAGACTGACTTCTTTGCTCACCAATCTAAGTGCTGTTATGAAGCTGGTCACATCTTCCAAGTACAAACCTTTCTGAAGAAGATAATTACATTGACAAGAATTCCCCTGAGGAGGAATATCTAGTTTGAAAGTAATACCATGATAAGCTCATTGGCTTAGTGGGTGAGCCCTCAGGGCATGCAAAAGTTGCAAAAGACGATTACTCTAAACTGCTATGCGTAAAACAAAGGGAAGAATGAATGTGACCCAGAAAAGACCGAGTTAGGAAGGAGAGGGAGAGACTGAATGACCTTTCTCCCCTTCACTTCATTTATAATGGAGACTACAAAAATTATAAGATAACCAGGATGATCAGATATATTCATGGAAACTAGTGAGAACCCTGAATTCTGTCTGGGTTGTAGGAAAATAAAACAGTATATGAATAGGCGAGGATCAAGGGCAGCCAAGTTACACAAGTTAACCCTTTGCACTCGCTTGCTTTTTTCTCAATTCCTTTATTCTAATGCTAACCATGTCGAGTCACACTCGACATCCGAGTGCAAAAGGTTAAAGGCTCAGCCACCTGGAGAGACTATTTCAAATTGCCTGTGAAGAGACTCTGATTGGCTGATCTGGGACCCGTCTGGCTAATAGGAAAGTGGGATCATGTTGTACTAAGTGACTCTTGGGTCTGTTAGGGGTCTGAGGGAGAAATAGAATAGTGAGGACTAGCTATAGTTATACGAAATATTAATCATGCTCTGTTAACCATGATTGTTTAATTCTGATTAAAGAAAGCACATTCTGACCTGGCTGGAAGTTGTACATCTGGGACCTGGGGATTAACCTCAAAATCCCATCCATTCTCCTTATCTGAGAACTGCCTATCATCATGGAAAGATTTGCAATCCCCCGCCCACATTGCCTATAATCTGCAACCTTTTTACCCATTTTTATTCCTTTTACCTACTTCCCCATGTAATCTTTGTCCTTCTACCCAATATAAGCAGCTGGCATATGGGGTGGGCTGGGGCGGGAGGGGAGAGCAGATTTTTCTGGATGACCTGCTGCTCTCCCATGCTGCTGGCAATATTGGAAAATAAAAAGGCTCATATATGATTCAACCCTCCCTGTCTCTGCTTAATTGACTCAAGTAATGACAGGCAGCCAGACCCATTCATTGTCTGGTTTCAAGTCCACATTTATGGAGGTGCGGGGGGGGGGGGGGGAGTGAAAGGGACAGGTAAAGGGGTTCTTGTGAATTGGTCAGTTGTTCTAAAAAGTATTCAATACAGGGAAGAAATGAATGTCAAGGAAACATATAAGAGAGGTGTCTAATCCAAGCTAAATGAATGAGAGAATCGAAATGGGAAGTTTGGACTGGAATGCATGTGTTCCCCTGGACAGGATGGTTCCCTGGGCTCTTTGTTTGTTGGAGTTGAAGAATGAAACCACGAACAGAAAGTGGTATAGCAAAGGTGGAAATTTATTGAGAAACAAGCACAGACTTCCATGTGGGGCGGGGGGCGGGGAGAGTCCCATTGAGTCCCTTTTCCCTACATTTATAAAGGCTGTAGTTTTTTTGTGCCTTGATATCCCCTCTGATTGGTCACTTTCCCCTTTGATTTGGTCACTATAGCAACTCGTGAGCTCAAGTCTCAGGTGAAGTACGTGAGGTTCCCTCCTTCTTCTCCCTTATTGTTCTCCTAGTCTCTCTGGGCTTTTCTTCCTTTATTTTGTAAATGTGTACCCTTTGCTACACCCAGCTCCCTTGTCTTTTGGAAATGTAACTTATGCAGCTCTGTAGCCCTGTGCTTTTACCATGGACCCCTTAATTTCTAAAATTTCCTAAACCTGCCTATTTCACCCCTAAAAACTCCTTTCAGAATGAATAAGCTAGATTTTCTTGGATGGTTTGACAAAAGCTGGAATATATGTTGATGGGAAAAAAGGGGTTCTATTGTTGTAGAAGACCGAAGAAACCCAAGCGACGCTTAGAGAAATGGAGTTACACCGTTTTATTACGCCGGCGGTCTCAGAGGAGATGTCTCCAAAGTCTGAGCAAACCAATATGGTGGAAGCTCTTCTTTTATCCCCTTTGGTTTCTTTGTCCCCCAAATATGGATGGGACTTCCTGAATTTTTGTGGGCTTTGCAAAAAGCCCCTTGTGTTGGGATGGGGGCCTTGGGACCATATCTAAGGGCCTGGCCTGCGCCAGCGCTGATAACCCCCTCTGGGGGTTGTGTACTGTTCATGGTTTATGGCCTCTGTAAAATGTGAGCATTTAGGTAACAGGTCTTGCAAGACCAGGTTGTGGAGAAAGGGGCAGTGACTTCATTATAGGTTATCAAGAATGTACATTAGGTTACTGGCACAGATTCAGATTGCTAGCCCCCCCAAACATCAGGGTCACATTGGAATTATCCTTTTAGCCTTCTCACTATAGAAAGTATCCTCACAGGATGACCTGATCATAAATTCCTACCTGGGAAGGTCATGGTGGGTAGTCCTGTCCCAGGCCTATCACTTTTTTCCTGAAATGTTTTAAGCCAGTCCTGTCTATCCATTGTTCTTATGCATCTAGGTTAACACATCTCTGAAATTCCAGAATATCTTTTGTTAACCCTCAAGAGAGCATGTAATTTTGTTAAGTATTTTATAATCCAATCCCTGCCTTGCTTTTTCACACCCCCCCATGTAATCTTTCTTAAATTCTACCATTAATTTCCTATATAATAATCCTATATAAAAAAAGAGGTAATATGCAAATTGACCATCACTACAATACACAAGATGGCCACCCCCATGTGGACACAAGATGGCCACCACAAGATGGCCGGCAGGGGAGGGCAATTGTGGGTGATCAGGCCTGCAGGGGAGGACATTTGGAGGAAACCCAGGCCTGCAGGGGAGGGCAGTTGGGGAGGACCAGCCCTGCAGGGGAGGGCAGTTGGGGGGGACCAGGCCTGCAGGAGAGGGCAGTTGGGAGGGGACCTGCCCTGCAGGGGAGGGCAGTTTGGGAGAACCAGGCCAGCAGGGGAGGGCAGTTAGGGGCAACCAGGACAGCAGGGGAGGGCAGTTGGGGGCAACCAGGCCAGCAGGGGAGGGCTGTTGGGGAGAACCAGGCCAGCAGGGGAGGGCAGTTAGGGGCGACCAGGCCTGCAGGGGAGGGCAGTTGGGCTGACCAGGCCAGCAGGGGAGGGCAGTTGGGCTGACCAGGCCAGCAGGAGAGGACAGTTAGGGACAATTGGACTGGCATGGGAGCAGTTAGGCATCGATCAGGCTGGCAGGGGAGTGGTTAGGGGGTGATCAGTCTGACAGGCAGGTGAGTGGTTGGGAGCCAGCAGTCTTGGATTATGAGAGGGATGTCTGACTGCCCGTTTAAATGGGCAGTCAGACATCCCTTGAGGAGTCCCAGATTGGAGAGGGTGCAGGTTGGGTTGAGGAACACAACCTCCCCCACCCCACCATGCATGAATTTCATGGACCAGGACTCTAGTAAAATATATAAAAGAAATTGCAAAACTTTTACTTTCTGAAGCATGTGAGATCTTACTTCCTCTCCTCTGTCATCAGTTTGGCTGAAATAAACTCTTAAAAAAATTGCCTATAGATTTGGATGTTTCTCACATCAACATCTATATATAAAGAAGGCAAGGCTATGATGCAGTCAAAGTCAAGAGTACGAAGAAGCCATGAGGTAGAAAAGAGAGTAAGAAGAATCAGTGATAGCAATAAATAAAATCAGATAGATAGATAGATAGAGAGAGAGATTGAGAGGTGGGGAACTGGAGGTCTGTTGTGAGGGGAAGGCAAAAATGAGATACTACTATGTTAGTGAAACAGGAACTTTAGAGGAATGTAGGCAGGCTTAGGGAATTTTTAGAATTGGGGTCCATGGAAAAACACAGGGTTACAGACTGGGAGAAGGTACATTTCCGTAACACAAGGCAGCCAGGTGCAGTTACATTTCTATAAGACAAGGAAGCAGAAGTAGCCAAGAAAGATCTATATTTACAAAATAAAGAAGGAGGAAGACAGCCCAGAGGAATGGAAGGACAATGAGGGAGGAGGGCCTCAGGAATCACTTTAGTAACCAGTTCCAAAGGGAATATTGACCAATCAGAGGGACTATCAGGACACAGGGACTGCAGCCTTTATAAACCATGGAAACAGGAAGTCTGTGGGACCCTTTCCCCCTCCCCACATGGGAGTCCATTCTGTGGGACTCTTTCCCTTTCCCTATGTGGGAGTCTGTACTTGTTCTTCAATAAATCTCCACTTTTGCTATACCACCCTCTGTCCGTGGATTCATTCTTCGACTCTGGTGGACAAAGAATCCGGGTTCCAGTCCAAAAATTCCGTATCATTAGCAGCTGAATTCTGTTCCAGTTCTCCTTGAGGTCTGACTTTGTGAATACGTGTTTGCTACCACAAAGGCCTGGTGGTTTAGCTGCTAGACTTTTTTCTGTTTTTCGTTACTTTCTTAACTTTTCTTCAGTACCCTGAAACTGATAACCGGATTGGTGAGCCGAGGTGTTTACCCAGGGATCATGTCTCGTGACACCGAAGAATGAGCTCCATAGACCAGAAGGTTCAAGCAAAAGTGGGGAAAATTTATTACAAGCAGATTCAGACCCCCCACAAGGGGAGGGGGACCCACTAGTGGGCTGCCCGTTGAAGCCTTGTGGCCCAGGGGTATGTATTTGCCACAAGCCTGCTCTATGTCTACCTGTGTCCTCACTGATTGGTTCCCTCATTGTTCTTGCCCAGCAACAGACCTGAACGTTCCCTGTTTCTGTGTTCTTTCTCTGTCCCTGTGCTGAACTTTCTCTGCTTCTATGCGTTCCTACACCTTGTGACTGCAGGCCCTCCCTTGTTTTCCCATGCCTCCTGCTTTGAGTCCAGAAACATTCTATTGTTATATTGTAAATCAGAAGACACCTTAATCAATAAGCCAAATTAATTTGGAGTCTTTTATTATTACGCTAGCACTAGTGGGCTCAGAGTAGAATGTTTCTGTCAAATTCTGGGCTTCAACATGTTGAAAGTCTTCCCTATTTATACATTTTTCAGCTCTTTGTCTTCCAAATTTGGAACGAGACTTCCGGATCTTCTGAGAAAAAGTTCTGAGTGCTGGGACAGGGCCGTGAGACCATATCTCAAGGCCTGGCCTGGCACCAGCACTGACAACTCTGTCTTGGGCATAGTTTATGGCCTCTCTGGAATGGGAGTAGTCTTATTTTTCCCTATTATTTAAGTGAGCAAGCGTTTACAGAAGCCAAAATAGCAGGGTTAAAATTTCAAACAGCAGTTTTTTACACAAGATGGAGGTTACTATGCTTCACTATTATTTCTGCTTGGTTGGTTCCTGTGGTTAGGCTGCTCAAACTGCCGTGTCTGCCCCTGCCTGTGTTCCACCTGCCTTTGTTTCCACTGGACCCCTTCCCTGTCTGCTTGCGTTTCAAGTTAGCCCTCTCAAAAGTAACTATCATAATTAAGATGCCCTGAGTACATTTATGATCCTGAGAATCTGAAAGAGCTTAAGAAAACAAGGAAGGAAAGAAGGGAGAGAGAGAGGGAAAGAAAAGAAGTGAGCAGAATCCAAGCTGGTACAATCATTTTTATAATTGAGTAAGAACTAAGTTCTCTCCAATTACTGTTCCTTTCACCTAATTTCTGTTTTTCTTCCCATTCCCATTTCATTATTTCCTATAATTCTTTTCCTCTTAACTTCCAAATAAAAAAATATACCCTACCTACCCATCTTTCTCCTTTCTCATTCTATTTAGTTACACTTGACATATGCAAATTCAACCTTATACAAATTATTACATAAGGCACATAAAATTTTAGAGATGTAGAAAATTTTGCATTGTGTATAGATGAGTGCTGTGGATGAAAAAGGACTCTGTAATAAATCTAATGGAAAGTAACCTCACAAGGTGATCTGATCATAAATCCCTACCTGGGCAGGTCATGGTGTGTAGTTCTGCCCCAAGCTTATAACTTCCCTAGTGGAAGGTTGTCCCTGACTGAAGCAAGCCCTGTCCATTGTATTTGTGCATTTATGTTAACACACTTTAAAAAAAATATTTTTTTTAGTGATTTTTAGAGAGAGGGAGGGAGAGAGAGAGAGAGAGAGAGAAAGAGAGAGAGAGAGAGAAACATTGATGTGAACGTGAAACAAATTGGATGCCTCTTGCCCTGACTGGGAATCAAACTGGCAACCTTTTGGTGCATTGTCCACCCAACTGAGATACACCAGCCAGGGTTAGCACACTTTCGAAATGCCTGTTTTTTAGACCACCCCTCACCCTAGAGTGTGACCACCCTCAAGAGGGCATGTATTCTTTTTTTTTTAATTTTAATTTTAATTTTATTTTATTGTTTAAGGTATTACAATAGTAGTATATATGTCTCTTTTTATTACCCCCACTGACCTCCCGCCGGCCTCCCCTACCCCCCGGCACTTGCCCTCGCCCCCTTCCCCCCAGTGTCTTGCGTCTATTGGTTGTGCTTAGAAAATTATGGTACATCTACACAATGGAATACTATGCTGCTGTAAAAAAGAAGGAATTCTTACCATTTGCAACAGCATGGATGGATCTGGAGAGCATTATGCTAAGTGAAATAAGCCAGTCAGTGAAAGATAAACACCACATGATCTCACTCATTTATGGATAATAAAGAACATTTCAAACTGTTGAACAAAAATAGACAGAGGCAAAGAAGCATCAAACGGAAGGACTTGTAAGGGCATGTATTCTTGATAACTATCCTGTAATCCAATCAGATCTCCCTGTCTTGCTTTCTCCCACATTCATATAATCTTCCTTATATTCCCTCCTAAATTCCAAATGTATAAAACAAACTGCACACTGTCATTTTGGGAAGTGTTTTTCTGTCTGTTCAGAACTTGCTTCCAGCTGTGCGTTATGATTGGCTCAAATAAACTCTTACAAAAACTTTCTACAGGTTTGGACATTCTTACATTGACAATGCTAAGAAGCAGGGTCCAAAATCGCCCTCACCAGGAAAACAACAAGGGCTCTCTGGATCCCTGCACGATGGGCTGCTGCAGTTACTGCCCCTGGCATTGCTTTCGGCTCTGCTGTTGTATGGTAGCAGCTGAATGCTCAAACCCTGGGTCCCACTGCCTGGATTCATATCCCTTTTCTACCATTTATCAGCTGAGTTCCCTTGGGTCAGTCATGTAATCCCTCTAAATTTCAATTTCCTAATCTACAACGTTGAAATAATCCTTCTTTGGAGTTTTTATAAGAAATAAATGAGATAATCTTAGCATAATACTCAGCCTGTAGTTAACACCCTTGTCAGTAAATTGAAAGCCTGATATTGGTCACCCCAAGGAGAGGCTTCTTTCTTGACTTATGTTCCTGTGAAAGGCTGTTCCCAGTTTTGGCCCAGCTCTCAATTTCTTCTTTCCCAACCTCTGTCTTTCATTCTAGGTTTTCCTAGACTACTAAATGTGAGGGGTGTGAGAGGGGGAGGCACTTAAACTAAGTTTGGAGAAAGAGAAGAGGGTAGAGTAATAGTCGAGGATGGTAACCTAAATATTCTCTCTGTAGAAACAAGTTCCTGTAGAAACCCAGGTCAGATGTTTTTAAACTACAGTACAGTGGAATAAAACATTCTTCAGCTCTCTCATTGAATGGAGGATTTATCAGGCTGCATTTTACAAAATCTTCTTTTGTGGAACTAGTGAGAGTCTCAGAGCCTGTTCATATCCATAATAATGAAGCTAGATAAGGGTGCAGGGCTCGATTCTGCCCATCAAAACAAACCATCCAAGCGCCATGTGAAAAGCTTTGATAAGGCCCAGGGAAGATAGTTTATGCAGTCCATTTGTCATTGAATATGGTTTCATCCTTAGCACACCATTTTTAAACAGCTTGATTTTTTAAAAGAAAATCAATAGTCCTTGAGTAAGAATAATATCAGGACAACAATCTTCAATTTAATATCAAGGGCCTTTTTTCCCCCACATCTCTTTTAGCTTTAAAGCACGGGCTTGTATCATAGTCTAAATTCCAACAGCGACTTTCCAATGCTTCCAGACTAATTCTTTCTTACTTTTTTTGTCATGTTGCACAAGTACAGCCCCTTTTCTCGATTACTGGTGGTTTGCAAACTTGATTTTTGAGCCAAGAAAATTCTTTTATCAAATCAAATCTTACTCTGAACACAACGGCAGGGTGGAACTGCTCTGGCAGTGTCTCCTATCTGAAAGAGGATTAGAAAACCACTGCCCTACACCACACAGGCTTTGTTTGGCTGGCAGATTTCATAGCCAGAAGAGAAGCAACAAATGTAACTGCTCACAAAAATGGAACTTCATGGCCCGGCCGGCATGGCTCAGTGGTAGAGCGTGGACCTATGAACTAGGATGTCACAGTTCGACTGCTGGTCAGGGCACATGCCCAGGTTGTGATCTCAATCACATGCAGGAGGAAGCTGATCAATGATTCTCTCATCATTGATGTTTCTCTCCCTCCCTCTCTCTTCCTCTCTGAAATCAATAAAAAAAAAATATTTAAAAAATGGAAACTCATGAAGTAGGACATAAATAGAAAATAATAATGTATAATAACTACATTCATGAAAAGGTTGAATTACAGCATTATGCTTTCTCACTAGAAATTGAAATGGCTATAGGTTCAAGACTGCATTTCCAGTTGTGCATCCCCACTTTCCCCCAGCCGTGATGGGAGGAAGCGCTCGACCTAAGTACTTGGCTTTCCTGCCTCTCTTCTGAATGTGTCTTCTCAGTAACTAGAATTTGGATGTGTCTGGGTCCAAGCCTTTCAATCCCAAGGGACTGGTCTAAACACCGAGAATGTGGGTTCAGAATATGGCCCATCTAGAAAGAACTTATCAAAGATAGTACAAAGCCATTCTCCTAAATTACTCAGACTTCGACAAAACTGGGAGAATAGGACTTTTCTTCCAATCCAAGCATGCCAAATCTGACTTTGCTAAAAGGACCTCTGATTTTAGAGGCATTTCTCTGCAAATAACAACTTCCTGTATTAT
The DNA here is from genome assembly GCF_027574615.1 of Eptesicus fuscus. Lineage (NCBI taxonomy): Eukaryota > Metazoa > Chordata > Mammalia > Chiroptera > Vespertilionidae > Eptesicus > Eptesicus fuscus. The sequence goes on from NC_072480.1 coordinate 29,884,558, forward strand.
TTTTGAGACTTTATGATCCCCTATTTTCCAGCACCAAACCTAGAGAGGAAAACATTTCAAGTTCCCAAACGAAGTTCTATAGCAGAGCAGTGGAGTAGGGCGGATCCAGTAACAAGACCCCACTGGCATAGCACCAAACTAGAAGAGTCAAGCATCATGACTTTTTCAGAGGATAAGACAGCTGTGAGTCCAGCTGGTGTGGCTCAGTGGTTGAGCATTGACCTATGAACCAGGAGGTTACAGGTTCGATTCCCGGTCAGGGCATATGCCTGGGTTTCTGGCTTGATTCCCAGTGTGTGGCCTCTTGGAGGCAGATCAATGATTTTCTCTCATCATTAATGTTTCTATCTTTCTCTCCCTCTCCCTTCCTCTCTGATATCAATAAAAAAATATTTTTAAAAAAGACAATCATGATAATAATACATATTACTCTCATACCCTTGCATTAAAATGCTGATTTTCCTGAGTCTCCCAGTTTCTCTGTCATTGCTCCTTCAATGCAGGCAGTCACCATTCTTCACAGCTGCTGCTAGTCCTATAAACAAGTCTTATGCTTCAGATCTCTGCTCATAACCCGCTCCTTCCCACTAGGGTTAGTAAGGAGCAGTGGTGCTGGAGCTGTATCACACAGGCTCACAAAAGATGATTGTGAAATTTTGGGGCATTTTATAAGCCATTATTAAAAATTAAATTATGTAAAATCAGAATAAAATTTTTCAAAGTAATGAATTCTAACACATCACTTTCCAGTTATTTTACAATTACCTATACTCTTAGGATTATTTACATTCATTGTCTCTTTGTATAAAAATAGCATTATAGTGTGTTACTTGCAACTCTTTCCCATTCCACATTCAGTGATGTTCTGTTGGCAGCTTGAAATCAATCACAGTAAGAGTATTTATGCCATGGAAGTTGATAAACAAACAAAAAAATTAGGGTATTTTTATTTTCTGGAAAGCCAGTTGTTAAATGTTTACCATCACACCATTGGCAAGGAATATTTGAATGGATGTCTATTTCTTTGCTAATACCTGACAATACAATTACTTAAGTTTATATGACTGGCTAGTGGGACATCCTGCCATCACCTAGCTATTTTTATAACATTATGAACTCTGATACTCACAAGTGGATTCCCTCATTCTTTCTTTATCAGTGAAAATTACAAACCAACAGCAATAAAGAATTAAGTTAGGTTTCAACAAGAAATAAAAACAATGTCAATCAACTGTGTGGATAGCACTTTGTACTGTTCAAAAAGTAGTAAAGATATGAAATTCATAAATCTATTACATGAATATATGAGAGATAGAGACAGTGAAAAAGCCATCACAAGAGGAAGGGTGTAAATTTTGCTATGTGAGTTTTCAAGAAAGATGTACTAAAATAAGGCAATGTACTGCGTGGTTCATAATTTGATAATAATGTGACATCATTAGCAAGAGTCTGGGATATTTTTGCTGGCAGTAAAGAGTTTGTCACTACTAGAAAGAAGACTTTACTGAGATATTGGGGTTAGGTCATAGAAGAATGACTCAGTGCACATCTAAGGGCTATTATCAATTGTGCTCACATTCAAACCTAGGCCCACCTGTACGAGGGATCCCCTGGGGGCGCCTTTCTGTATAGTGTCATTGAAGGGAAGTCTGAGCATTTCTGCTTTCCTAGAATCCAGGCCTATCACACCCCTGGGTCCCAGACAGTGTCTATCTCTACCTAGTCCCTAATACTTGTTCTAGAATTAACCTCTCCAGGATGATTAATCCTAACAACATTTTCGCTGGTGGAAAAGGTGTGTGTCTGTGTCAAATAGGCCTGGGGCTAGGGTGAGGCAAGTGAGGGCCTTGCTTCTGGTGTAAAATTTAAGGGGCACCAAAAAACTTCGTAATCAAGATAATATTTTAATGCAATGTTTTTTAAAAAAGAAAATAATGCCCAAAATCTACAATTTATAAAATATCAAGCTTTTAAATAATGACAGGATTATAATTTACTATAAAGTGTGGGAGTTCTCACTCGTAAGCCAGTGGAATGCTATTGTTCCCATTTTCTCCTGGGAGTGTTTGCTCAGTTAGCTATTTCCTCTCCAGATTTTCAGCTTCTTAAAGGAGGCTTCCCCAAGCCTACAAATTGTTCAAGTTGCAACCACCGTGAAAACAAGACAAAAGCAAGAACTGCCTCACCTCTATTGCCTTGATTCCCCACTGGCTAGTACCTCCCTCACGTGTTCCCTTTATATCGAAGTTTCTTAAAAAAAGAATCTATGCTCTATGTCTTTATGTTCTCACTTCCCATTTGGCATTTCCTCATTGGACAATGTTGACTATTTCTATCTTCTTGAGAAATCTCTTCTTCTCTAACTTTGATGATATGCCTTTCCTACTATTTCTTCTCCTACTAACAAACACTCCTTCTCAGACTCAGTTCTTTCTGCCCTTTCTTAAAATGTTGGTAATCCTCAGTGCTGACACCAATCCTCTTCTCTCTTCACCCCTCCCTCAGTGACCACACCGACTCCCATGATATTACTATCACAAATAAGCACGTGACTCTTCTTCCCAACTCCAACATATCTCCTGAGCTACAGATTCCTATGTCAACCACCCACTGAGCATGACCTATTGACTGCCCCTTTGACACCTCAAACTCAATATATCCAAATTGGAATCATTTGCCACCTTCCCAGTCTGATTTTCCTGTATTGTATATCTATTCTGGTTGTATGACATTAAAAATCTAACAAAGAAGCCTGGGTCACTTTTTTTTAATTGAGATATAATAGACATAAACATTATACATATTTTAGCTATCTAAATAATAAAGAGCTAATATGCATAACGGCCAATCAGCAGGAGGCTGCATGCGCAGCAGGCGTGGGTGGGCGGGGACTTGCAGTATCCAGGGCTTGTGTGAGGCCTGCATCTCCGCCCCCAGCGCCGGCCCTGGGGATGTGAGGCTTGTGGTGCTGGCCCCAGGGACATGAGGCTCATGTCCCCGCCCCTGTCGCCGGGCCCAGGGATGTGAGGCTCACGGAGGCCTACCTCTTTGGGGCGATAGATTGTGTGGCTCCCACACTGTGACAGGGCACAGGCCAGGCTGGGGGACCCCCCCCCACCCTGAGTGCACGATTTCATGCACCAGGCCACTAGTGCAATATAATGATTTGATATATGTATATATTATTACCACAATAAGTTTAGTTAACATCCATCATCACTCATGGTTACAAATCTTTTTTTATTATGATGAAAACTTTCAAGATCTACTCTCTTAGCAACTGTCAAATATATAATACAGTATTGTCAACTATAATCACCATGCTGCACATTATAACAGCAGGATTTATTCGTCTTATAACTGGAAGTTTGTACCTTTTGAACATCTTCACCTATTTCACCCACCCCCCACCCAGTGTCTCTGGAAACTACCAGTTTTTCTTTAAAGTCCATATATAAGTGAGATTATATAATATTTTTCTTTCTCTGTCTGACTTATTTCACTTAGCACAATGCCCTCAAGGTCCATCCATGTTGTCGCAAATGGCAAGATTTCCTTTTTTATGGCTGAATTTTATATATCATGTGTCATATGTAGCTTTTAAAAATTTTATTTATCCATCAATGGACATTTATTGGAGTCACTCTTGCGTCTTTCCTTTCCTCACGAGTCTGGGGCTATGGAGCTCTGTGTGCTCCTGTAGGTACCACCTCCACCATCAGTGGAGCTGCTAGCAGTGGGAGGCTCCTGGGGCTCCCCTTCAATATCCGCACATGGAAACTCTAGGACACCTGTGCTTCTGGAAAGACATCCCATCACAATCTACCCAAGACCATCCCATCATATTCTTCCTTTCTGCCTTCATCTGCTGCCTCTTCCCTCTCACTCCCTCTGTGCTAGAAACTCTAGCTTTCTTATTTCTTCCTGGACCCTTCTTCCCTTAGATGCTCACATGGCTGCCACCTGTCTTCATTCAGCTCTCTGCTAATGTAACACTATTAGAGGAGCCTTCCTTGACCACCTCACATAAAAACAGAAACCCACTCTCCTGCTGTTCTCTAGTGCTCCTATCCTGCTTCACCTTTTTCCAAAACACTTATACACACCTGATACACTTACTTGTCTATTTGTTTAGTTTCACTTCCCCATTAGAATCTAAATTTCCTGAAAGCAGAATCTGTTTCATCAACTCTATATCCTTGTTATCTAGAACAGTGTTTGACATTTAGTAGATGCACGATAAATATTTGTTAAGTGAATGAATGATTCATTTCTGTCATATCTACTTTAACATTTATTGTCTCTATTAGTCCCTTCTTACACATATTCGATAAATATTGACTCAGTCCTTCTTATGAGCCCAGCACAGTGCTTGGTGCTCTCCATTCTACTTCCTGCTCTAGATTTCACTCCCTGCAGCCTGGACTCTTGCAATTGTCCCCTAACCTGCCCTGCTTACAATCAAGCCTCCTTTTTACCTGTTCTTCCTGCTGTTGCTAGGTTATATTTCCAACGTAGCTCAAATTTATAGGTTCTCTGAAGTCTTTCTCAATAATTTCAGTGGAATTACTTGGATCTTTTTGCCTCAATGTACCTTATAACAGATGCCTATCATGGCACATATACCACGGCACTTTGCTGCACATGTTTACACATCTATCATGTTCTGTTTGACCACAAACTCAATGAGGGCAGATACATTTGCCCCTAAGTCTTATCCATACTCACTATTTAACACAGTACTAGGGCTATCATGAGTGCTCAGTAAATACAGAGTGGTAAATAATAATAATACAAAAATAAACTCTGCGTTTCATGTACTCACAACTGTAAACCTACCCTTGCCCACCCCTGCATTTGTTGAATAGTGAAGTAATAGTGTATTCAATAATTATCTGTCTCCCTCAAGTAAGCACTTGTCATTTTCACATGCCCCCCTTAGTTTTTTAGCATTTCCTTACTTTCTTGCACCACAATTTATTTCAGGCTCCTCTTGTATTTTCTTGCCTCAGCACTGGAATCAGACAAGACTAGGCTTCTTTTATGAGAGAATGATTTTAAAACAAAACCAAGATTTGAGTGCCATTTGAGTGGGCTCAATGCTGAGATGTCACTGTTTCAGCGTTCTTGTAGAGAAAAGAGATAAGAAATACATGCATGTATACACACACATGCATTCCACACACACTCATTTATGTCTTTTTCTCTATCTCTAAGTGATATTAAAGACGAGAAGTTCATACTGATACCTCTGATTCTAAACCACCACCTCAGGGTTCATCCCAGCCTCCCTCCTTTCTTTCTCCAACACTGAGAAATCAGACTCTCATTAGCTATAATATACTTACTTATTTGTGCAATTCTAGAGTACACATAAAGAACTTATTGAGATGCTAATCAATACCCCAGTGACAAACACATTTAATAAAAATATTTCTGTGTATATTTCATTTGGGGTTTCCTCTACTTCCAGATTCATTTTAACTATTTATTGAGTATGAATAACATTACTAATGGAATTACCAAGATTCCAAAAGTCAGAACTCAGAGAAGTGCTAGTCTTACCCTCAGTCCCTCCACCCTGTTCTTATTCTCCCATTCTTTTAATCCAGTCCCTGCCCATTTCCTTTAAGCAACCAATCTCCTTAGTTCTGGTTCATTCTTCTTGTGTATCTGTTTGCAAACAGGAGAAGATATATGCATATTTTCTCATACTATAGTATACATTATATGATACTTTTCTGCACTTGGCTTTTTTCACTTAAAAATATATCTTGGAGCCCTGCCAGTGTGGCTCAGGGGTTGAGCTTTGACACATGAACCAAGAGGTTATAGGTTCAATTCCTGGTCAGGGCACATGCCTGGGTAGTGGGTGTGCAGGAGGTAGCCAATCAAGGTTACTTTCTTATTGATGTTTTTATCTATCCCTCTCCCTTTCTCTCTCTCTAAAATCAATTAAAAAATACACACACACACACACACACACACACACACACACACACACACAGTACATGTCCTGGAGATGTTAGAAGGAAGGTGGGTGGGGCAGACAGGATAGAAAAGGTGAAGAGAATAGCCAGAGAACATATATGCATAACACATAGACACAGATAACAATGTGTCTAGGACCAGAGGGAGGGGAGGGTGGAAGAGGCAAAGGGTTGGGGATGGGGGACATCTGTAGTAATCCTATCTAAAAAAAGAGTAATATGCAAATTGACCATCACACCAAGACACAAGATGGCTGCCCCCATGTGGACACAAGATGGCCACCACAAGATGGCCACCACAAGATGGCCTGCAGGGGAGGGCAGTAGTGGGAGGTTAGGGGTGACCAGGCCAGCAGGGGAGGACAGTTGGGAGCCAGCAGTCCTGGATTGTGAGAGGGATGTCCGATCCACCACTGGGATCGGGCCTAAACGGGTGGTCGGACATCCCTCAAGGGGTCTCAGATTGGAGAGGGTGCAGGCTGGGCTGAGAGACACCCCCCCACCCCATGCACAAATTTCGTGCACCGGGCCTCTAGTGTAAACAATAAAAAAAAAGTATATCCTGGAAATTGATCCATATCAGTTAATAAGGATCGTACTCATCGTTTCTTTACAGCTACATAGTACTTTACTGTGTGGATATGCCATAGTTATTCAACCACTCTTGTATGCATAGGCAGTAACCTTAGGTTGTTTCAAATATTTTACATTGGTAAGTAATGTTAAAATAAGTAATTTACATATTGTGAAGATATATTATTAACGTAAGTTCTCTAGAAGTGGAATTATCATATCAAAAGATAACTGATGATATAATATTGTTAGGTATTGCCAAATTCCTGTCAAAATAGTTGTGCTAGTTTACATTCTTCCAGCAATGTCTGAAAGTGACTGTTTCCCCATTGCCTGGCAAACAGAATATGTTCTCATAATTTTTTATAACATCAATCACGTAGATGAGAACTTGTATCTAATTTAAATTTCTCTAATGTTGAGTGAGAAACATATTATTGAACGTATTATCATATGCTATGGACCATTTTTATATCTTTTTGGTGAATTGTTTGTGTCTTTCTTCCTCCTATTTATCTACTAAGTTCTTGTTTTTTTGCCCCTCAGTTTTCAAAGGGGGCTGTTTAGGCATCTTTTTAAGGATGTGTAGAATTATACATAGTCTACTGCTCATTTGATAAACTTTCATTTATTTTATATAGTTTTATTTAATTTACATATCATATGGTTTTTAAAAGAAGGGATTTAGAGCACTTCACATATTTTATTTTTAATTATACTATTTGCATTTTACAAACACAGGGTTTTAATCACAATGTGGCTAAATGACATCAGCAGAACCAAAGAAACAAACTCATGCAAGAACTTCATGTGACTCCCTCACATATTTAGTGAGAACAGACAAAAAAAGTATTTTTAAGAAAAAAGGTACATCAACTTATCCATTCCATGACTGACACTCATTCTTATAAAAAGGAGGAAATAGTGTCATTGTTAATTGCACTAAAGGTAATAAACAAGTGGAAAATGAACCGCATCCAGCATGGCCAGTGGTGAACTTGAGGAGGGGCAGTGAAGGATTAAAGAAAACAGACAAGAGAATATAGTTGGGACCAGGTGGATCACTGTGCCTGGATGAGGAAACAGTGTCACAGCCTGTAAGCCGAAGCTTTATTTTATGGTCAGATCACACAAAGCAAAAAAGGGCAAGATGTTTACAATGTTCTTGCGAGTTTCAAATCTGCTTTTTTTCTGTTGTTGCCATTCTCTGAACTCTATCAAGCTTTGTTTTGGCAGCACTTGCTCCATCCCCCGCAGCCCACATCCCTTAGCTACCCAGGACTGCAGGGTTGGACTATAAGGTCAAGTTTACAACCATAACCTTTTGGCTATAATTGTGCTGGGAGAGCTTTGCCCTCCAAGCTGGGACTTGTATGTGGCTTTGCCACAAGTCAGTCTGAGGCTTGAACCTGTCCAAACACTGTAGCCGCTCTCCACATGAAAGAATGAAGCAATAAAAAAAAAGTATCAAAATGGAGAAGTATCTAGAGATTAAAACTTTATTAAGATCACTAGAGGCCTGGTGCATGGAATTCGTGCATTGGGGGGGTGGAGTGTCCCTCAGCCCAGCCTGCACCCTCTCCAATCTGGGAGCCCTCAAGGGATGTCCAACTGCTGGTTTAGGCCCAGTGGGATCGGGCCTAAATGGGCAGTCGGATATCCCTCTCACAATCCAGGACTGCTGACACCCAACCGCTCGCCTGCCTGCCTGCCTGCCTGCCTGATTGCCCCTAACCACTTCTGCCTGCCAGACTGATCACCCCCTAACCACTCCTCTGCCAGCCTGATCGACGCCTAACTGCCCTCCCCTGCCGGCCTGGTCACCCCTAACTATCCTCCCCTGCAGGCCTGGTCACCCCTAACTTCCCTCCCTTGCAGGCCTGGTCACCCCTAACTTCCCTCCCCTGCCAGCCCAATTGCCCCTAACTGCCCTCCCCTGCAGGCCTGGTTGCCCTCAACTGCCCTCCCCTACAGGCCTGGTCACTCCCAACTGCCCTCCTCTGCCAGCTCAGTCACCCCTAACTGCCCTCCCCTGCAGGCCTAATCGCCCACAACTCCCCTCCCCTGCTGGCCTGGTTCCTCCCAACTACCCTCCCCTACTGGCCTGATCGCCCACAATTGCCTTCCCCTGCTGGCCATCTTGTGGCAGCCATCTTGTGTCCACATGGGGGCAGCCATCTTGTGTCTTGGACTGACAGTCAATTTGCATATTACTCTTTTATTAGATAGGATATTCCTAGTCAAAGATTGAGCCATGCAGCTTCTGATTACTATTTAAAAGGCTTCATTTAATATTCTTGTTAGTTCTAAGGAAGAACAAATAAAGAATTTACTAAACTTTGCAGATGGTACTAAACAAGGTGTTTTCAACAAAAGAATAGTACATTTGAAACCAACAAAGTTAGGAATGTGTAGGTAGACAATCATGATGTGATTAACCTCAGAGAAAACATGTACCTACATTCATAGGAGGGAAAACACCTGTATTGCAAGTCAAAAGAAATTCAAAGAGATAAAATTCCACTGAGTCAAATTGGCTAGGGCAGGGATTCATGACATTTATAAAAATATCTGCATTTGCATTTGAATTCCTTTAGGTCTTACCACTCACTCCCAATTGTTTTGTATTTGGCAAATTTTACCCATTTACTTATTTCCTGTGTTTCTTAAGTTTCCTGTGAACTGTAATGTCCCTTCCCTCTTTTTAAGGCCATTGATTTGTTGAAGAAACTGGGGTAGAATATGCCACATTCTAGATTTGACTGATTGCCTTAATCTTGTACCATTTAACTTGATCTTTTATATCCACTACTAGAGGCCCGATGCACAAAATTCTTGCAAGAGTAGGCCTTCCTTCCCCTGGCTGCTGGCACCGGCTTCCCTCTGGCACCTGGCACCACTTCCCTCCGGCACCTGGAACCAAGCTTCCCTCACAGCCCCGGCTTCATCTGGAAGGTCGTCCAGAAGGATGTCCAGAAGGACATCTGGTCTAATTAGCATATTACACTTTTATTATTATAGATATTTCCTGAAAATTATGAGATTGATCTGGAACAGGGGTTGGCAAACTTTTTCTGGAGAGGGCCAGATAGTAAATATTTTAAGCTTTATGGGCTATAAGCTCTCTGCCACAACTATTCTGCTATTGTAGCAAAAGGGCAGCCATAGACAATATCTAAATAAATGGGCATAGGTATGTTTCATTAAAAATTTACCAAAACTGATAATAGCGTCAGTTGGGACAGAAGGAATAGTTTGTGTGAAGATGTGGAAACAAGTACGAATCTGTCATGTTAAAGGGACAGAAAGAAATTCAATGTTGTGGAGGGTGGAGTGGAGAAAAGGTAGAGTGAGTGAAGGCCACCTGCCTTCAGGAACATTACCAGATAACTCCAGCTCCTCCCTTGAGGCTTTTACTCAGCAAATTCCATCCTCCTCTTTATCTCCTGTAAGCCATCTATAGCATTCTCATCGGTCAAACACCTAACAGCCCTTTACAGCCATGACCACATACAGAATTGTGGCTCAGCCATGACCACATACAGACTTGTGGCTCCCACAAAAGGTGGGAGACAATATGGCATCCATTTATCAAGTATTTATTGAATACCTACTATGTGCCAGGTTCTTTGCTAGGCACTAAGGGGCATGCTAATAAAAACAAAACAAAACATGGAAGTGTGTGTGTTTTTTCTCCTGGAGCCTGTAGTCTAACAGGAAGAGGAAAGACATTAAGGAAATAATCATAAAATGAACTGGCCCTGGCCAGGTAGCTCAGTTGGTTGGAACATCATCCCAGACACCGAAAGGGTGTGGATTCAATTCCCAGTCAGGGCACACATCCAGGTTGCAGGTACCATCCCCAGTCAGGCCACATTCGGGAGGCAACTCATCAATGTTTCTCTCTCACATGGATGTCTCTCTCTCTCTCCAAAAGTGCTATGGTGAAAGAGGAATGTTGTTTTGTGTGTTGTTTTGTTTTTTTTTTTGGAGAGAATATGGCAAATGACCCATGTGGGATAAGGAAAGGCTTTCCTGAGAAATCTTTCTTCTATTCAAATTTCAAGCTGCCCCTAATCCTTTTTGGAAAGCCCCCAACTAGATTGGAAATTCTCTCTCCTCAGTCACTACTCCCATGATCAGAAATAATTTTTGGTAAGTGTTCCAGGTCATTCAGTAACAGGCCTTTGCTTTTCTCCCCAATTTTACTGCTGTTAGGGGCTCAATTCTCCCAAAGAGTTGGCCTCCTCAGGATCCCAAAGTCTACAGAGTCAGTGTTTGTCTCTTCTAATTTTGTTCTAGCCTATGTCTCTCTCCTAGGATTCAGATAATACTGTCCCTTGGGCATGATAAGGCCCAGACACATCTTTGAACCCAGTCACTCAAGGGGCTCAGTGCTGCTTAAGATACCAGATTGATGACCAGAGTAATGTGTGAAAAATGAAAAAGAATCCAAAAGATAGATTCAAGGTCACAGAAATAGCAGAGAAAAGATGGGCACTGGCCTCACACACTTCCCACCTCCCTACCTGTTGCCTCTGAGCCCTCTCCACCTCTTTTCCCTTTCAAGGCAAGTCTAATGTGGATTTCACCTGTGTTCCTCTGCATGCCAGCGTTAGAAGTGGGGATTAGGTCTCTTCTCCAAGGTCTCCCGGATCAACTGAGGTCACTTAATAACAAACTTTCCAAACTAGTTGTTTTCCAAACACCTTTTTAAACACTCAGCCAACCTTGGCTTTTGCCAGCTTCTCTTTCTGGAATGGCTTTCTATGCCTTCTCTCCCTGGACAACTTCAGCTCAGCTGATAAGTACATTGCTCCCTTTGTCACATGGTCCCTTTTTCCTGGAAACCCAGCAGAATAAGTTCATTCTCCTCTCTTCTCCTGCAGGTCCCTGTGTAGCCCAATTAGAGCATTTGCCACATTATGTCATTATACTGTTTTAGGTGTTTGCAGATCTGTCTCCCTGACCAGACCTCAACTACTTGAGGGCTGGCATAATTATGTTTTATTCCTCTTTGTGTCTCCAGTGCTTTGCAAAATCTACCACATAGTGGGTGCTGAGTAATGTTTAAATGATTTCATTAATTATAATTCTTTCTCTCACATGCACATGTAGCACAGATATCGAAAAGGTACACCTCTAAAGAGATTTCACACATTCTGCTAGTAGTGCAAAGGGGGGAATTAAACCAGTGGTTAAGTTAGAAGCTTGTTTCTCAGCTGTGCAGTGTGAAGTCTTGCCTCCCTAAAAGGGAGAGGCACTGAATAAAATGGTCGGATTTTCCAGAAGCTGAGCCTGGGCCAACTGGGGGAGTTTCACTCTTTATCAGTTTACCTCTTGCCTGGATGCCAAGTTTTCAGAATTGCAGTGAAGAGTTGGCTTATGGGATGTCTCTTCCTCTTCTGGCCGGCAAATGCCAATAATAATTTAGGTCTCACTGGATTGTATCTCAACTATGCAACTGCTCTATGAATTTGACCTTTCAGTTATCAACCTGCTGACCTAGGATTCCTTAGGGTCCTCAGATCAAGGACATAGCCTTCCCCCAGGGGAGAATAAAAATGAAGCAAAATGAAGTCTGGTACACAGCCACGCCGGTATCTTTCTAAAGTACTACCTCCATAAGAAAAGGTCTCTGCTTCTGTTTCATTATGTGACAGCAGAGACTATAAACACTGTCGGTGGCAGAAAGAACAGTGTCGAGAAACAAACAAAAGAAACTGAAGATGAAACTGGGAATATGTGCACAGCGTGTGCTTTGGTATTCTGCGGTCATGACAGCCTTTGCGCTTATGAAAGTACTGTGTGTGATGTTCTTCTTTTGTGTAATGATTTCTGAAACTGTGTGACTTGTGGAATTTGCCTTTAAAAAAATGCAGTGAGTGTCTAATCACTCAGGGTGTGAGTAACCACATTCTGCTCAAGTATGCTTCCAGCCATCACTTCCCTCCTTATCAACAACAGTACTCCAAACACTTGTCTCAATTTTCAGATCAAAGCTGATGAAAAACAGATCTCTAAAGGGTTGAATTGCCTTCTGCATTTCTGTGCATCAGAACAAAATACCTATATCACTTGAAAGAGCTGAATTCTTTTTTAGTGCCTCATCTTTAGATCATGAATTCTGCTTTGCTTTTCTGCTTTGCTTACTTTTTACTCTGTCAATGTCATCTGCTTTATGAAATGTGTCTTTCAATTAATTATTCTCATCTTGACTTGTCTGCTGTGGCTCACTTGTCAGGGCAAGAATCCATATTAGTATCTGTTACTAAAGGGAAATATCTTGGCTTATTTCAACATGGAATTAACCTCATTTAACCAACTATCACCTTAATTGATTTTCCAGATAAACCTTTTCTTGTTATTTTTTATTTGAAGTTGCATACAGCATGGCTTTTCTACAAAGAGCAGAAATTCAGAAACATGAAAACACTAAATCATACAAGAGCTGAGAAGGAATTCTAACCCTAGAGAAGCCAAAACTGCAACACAAAACAATAACAAATCCATTTGCATTCTGCTCCATGGGGGAATCTTCAGAAAACATCTCCCCAAAACACATTATAAAATATGGGTAGTTTTGTACAGATGCCTCACAGTCTGCCCGTGTTTTTATTAAAACAATGGAAGGCAAATGAAGGTAAATGAAGTTATAACAAATAGAAACAAGACAAGTGATAAAATAAATAGATATGAATTTTCCAAAGGCAGCCTTTATTTTTTTTTTTTTTTTTTATTTTTTTTTTTTTTTTTAAATATTTTTTATTGAGGTATTATATGTGTACATATCTTACCATTACCCCCCCCCCACCCCACACCCACACATGCCCTCCCCCCCCAGAGTTTTGCGTCCATTGTTTATGCTTATATGCATGCATACAAGTCCTTCATTTGATTTCATAACTCCCCCACCTCTCCCTAACTTTCCCCCTGTAATTTGAAAGTCTGTTTGATGCTTTACTGTCTCTGTATCTATCTTTTTGTTCGTCACTTTATACTGATCTTTACTATCCCTAAATGAGTGGGATCATGTGGTATTTTTCTTTCATTGACTGGCTTATTTCACTTAGCATAATGTTCTCCAATTCCATCCAGGTTGCTGCAAATGATGAGAATTCCTTCTTTTTTATGGCAGCATAGTATTCCATTGTGTAGATGTACCACAGTTTTCTGATCCAGTCATCTGCTGACGGGCACCTAGGCTGTTTCCAAATCTTAGCTATGGTGAATTGTGCTGCTATGAACCAAAGGCAGCCTTTAAAAACACTGGTAGATTTTCAAAGTTAAGCTATTTACCAAAGTGAATAGAATCTAACTTTTCTTGTCTTTGGAGAACCAAAATAGTCCTTTGGGAAAGAAATTGAGATATGAGAATTTACATATATTTATACACTCTTTTCAATGTAATCTAATCCTTTAGGATAGAATTTGTACTCCTTTCCTAAAAATGGGGAATGAAGGTCACTCTTCACCTTTTAGTCCAGATACTAGGAATGTGATGTTTAGTCATGAAGACACACTGCATGTTATAGGAAGATCACTGAATTAGAAACAAAGAACTCTAGGCTCTCATCCCAGAGGTACTGGTTTTGTGACTTAGGAAAATTAATAAATTTTCTTTACATATTGACAAATATTCTTTACATATACAGGTACTGTGCAAAATATTGGAAATACATTGGCAATAGGAAAGGTTCCTTAACTTTCAAGATTTTTCTTCTTAGTAAAGAAGACTGCCCAATGGCTCAGTGGTTGAGTGTCAACCTATGAACCAAGAGGTCCTGGTTCAATTCCCAGTCAGGGCACATGCCTGGGTTGCAGGCTTGATTCTCATTAAGGGGTGTGCAAGAGGCAGCTGATCAATGAGTCTCTCTCATCATTGATTTCTGACATCAATTAAAAATGAAGAAGAAGAAGAAGAAGAGGACTGACTAAGAAATTACCACAATAAATAACTATAGGTACAACAATAAGAAGTAGATGGTATGGGGATGAAAGCAGAGGAGGCATCTCAGGAACTTTAAGCCCTTTAACCTTGTTGGCTTTGATGGACCCTGACAAGGTGGGGCAAGAGATAAAGCTGTAATTTCAGGCAGGAAACAAACTATGAAGTCATTTTTACATTACATGAGGAAATGGGAGTTTATTGTGTATGCAGTGATTCTCAAATTGTGATATGCAGCAGAATTACTTAGGGAGCTTGTTAAAACACACATGTCTGCTCTCAGTGATGGATCGGAATTTTCAGTGGCAGGACCAGAACACGAATGTTTTTGACAAGCTTGCTAGGTGCTTCTAATGTACACAAAATTTTGAGAACAACTGGTATAGATAGTCATTGGGGAGCCGCTGAAGGCCCTGAAATAAAGGAATACACCAGGTTTATATTTCAGACAGATCATTCTACCAAGAATGTAGGGTTTGGACTAGAGGAGTGTGAGCTTGGAGACAGGGAGACTAATTAAAAGACCATTTTCCACATGACCCATGACCCAGCATTCCCTTTTGGGTATTATTCTGAGAAAAACTCTAATATATGTCCCTTAGGAGACAAGCACAAGAATGTTTACAGCCATGATGTGTATAGTGGCAAAAAAGCAGGAACACCCCACATATCCACTAAGAGGAGAATATATAAACTATAATATATTCCCAAAACAAAACATTCTACAATGGTGAAAATGAGTGAGTCAAGTCCATATGCAACTGAATAGATGAATCTAAGCAAGTAGTGAAAGACCACATACTACATGATACCATTCAAATAATTTTAAAATGAGCAAAATTAAGCAGTTTGCATATACACACTGTTTTTTAACAAAGCTGAAAGTGAAAACACACATTCAGGATAGCATTTACCACTTGTAGAAGGCAACGGGTTGACTGGTCAGGAGGAAATACATGAATGACTTCAATGGTGTTGGTAATCTTTCACTTCTTCACTTGAGTGGTGGATGAATGGCTGCTGGTGTTTTGATTATATTTGATGATATATCATAGCTTATATTTCCTAATCATTCTATAAAGACGGCCCTCTAATACGCTATGACTCAATATTCAAGCTCTTGTGTAGTTCCCTCCCACATTGAACATGGGGGTGTAATCAAGAGGATGCAGCAGGCCCTGGCTGGTGTGGCTCAGTTGGTTGGGTGTCATCCCATGCACCAAGGGGTTGCCAATTTCTGGTCAGGGTGCATGCCTGGGTTTCAGGCTTGATCCCCAGTTGGGGACATGCGGGAGGTGGCTGATGGATGTTGCACTCTTGCATGGATGTTTCTCTTTCCCTTCCCCTTCCTCTCTCTCTCAAAAAATCAATTAAAAATATATATATATAAAAAGAGAGGATTCAGCAGCAATAAGACTGTGTGGCTGCCAAACCTAAGCCATAAGAAACCTTGTATCTGCCTCTTTGCTTCTTAGAACACATGCCCTGTGGAAGCAAGCCACCATGTAGGAAGTCCAACTATGCTGAGACCACCATACTATGAGGAAGACCAAGTTAGCCACAGGGAAGGGCTGCAAGGAGACAGGGAGATGTCTTACCAGCTATGCTGAGTCATCAGATGTATGAGTGAAGAAGCCATCAGACGTGTCCAGCACAGTTGAGCTTGCAGATGCTCAACCATTTAACTGCAAATACATAAGAAATCCCAAGTGAAAACTGCCCCACTAAGCTGAATTAATCCTCAGATCTGTGAGATATAGTAATAAAGGACTGTTGTAAGCCACAGAGTTTTAAGTGGTTGATTATGCAATAGATAACCAGAACATTATTAATTCGTTACATATATTCCTTTGTACGCATCAATTAGTATGATTAGTTTTCAGAAATGTGGTTACTAAAATAATTCATCAGAATCACACAGTTGTGGTGTCAAACCATGGCTCTGCCACTCATAGGCTCTGTGCTCCTGAATAAGCCACTTAACCTCTCTAAGAATCCATTTTTTTTTCACCTGAGAAATGGGAAAAATAATAGCTCCTAATAATTCATAGGGGAATGGAGAGGCTTAAGAAATATAGAGTCCGTATGTCCTTTACCCAGGCAGAGGGTAAGATTTGGTAAATTATAGGAACCATGCCAGACTACACAAACTTGCTTCCTGTAGATATAAGGAGGAAAGAAAAACATTTTTGTAAATAAAGAGTGTGGATCATAGCTCAAACACTTCTGTGAATATCCATGGTGAATAGGAATTCAGCTGGAACAAGTGACTATAAAGTCTTTTCCCACTCTGCAGTTTTATGAAGATTCATTGATTTCCTGTGGTTTGTTTCAGGTATAAAACATCTGAATTCAGACTTCCCAGGGACAGGTTTCTCCAGTTATTTCTCTAATTTTAGCATGATCTCTGTCTTTGGTCTCCCTCTCCTGTGGCAATCTCCACACTGGGCCTTCTCATCTCATCCAGGTGAGAGGAAAAAAATGAAGGGATAGTTCATTCAGATCACTTGATGGTTGGTTAATACCTCTTATAGGAGGGTGGGTCAAGGGACCGGAACATGAAACTGATGTATATTCTTTCTGTCGATTAGGTGAAGTCTGGGAAGACAAGCTGGACAGGTAACTTCAAGAAGCAATCTTGTTTCAAAGATGATTATAGTCTGGGAAGGGGTGAAATATGACCATTGTTTGTCCCATAAATATCCCCAGAGTATAATGAAAAGCAGGTTTCGCCCTTTCACATTTAGCTTGGTCCATTGCAACACAATTCAGGAGGATTATCACCACCAGCCAGGAGGTAAGCATTGCTGTCCTGAAGAGCTTGTTGCCTGTGGAGCTTGTGAACCATAAAACATCAACATCGAGATTGGCTGCAGGCGATCTGCAGGGAATCAGGCATGGCATGGCTGCCGCCTGCGCTGGCCTGCATGGGGGGCAGCCTTTCTATCTGTAGACCCTGCAGCTCACAGGATCAGAGGATGACTTTCTTCTGTTCTCTATATCCACCAGGGCAGAGCAAAGGGGTTGGGGGTGATAATCTAGCAGGAGGTATTCGGTTTGGATGAGCTCCAGAGGTCTCTTTAAGGTCCAATTCAATGAACAGTATGTTTTTCTTATCTCTGAGAAGAGGTAGCATTCTAAAAAACCTTTGAGTACTTCTGAAAAAAATTGCACTTGTGAACTATTTGTTGAAACTTCATAAATGTCTATACTTAAAAAATTTTTTTTAGCCCTGGCCAGGTAGCTCAGTTGGTTGGAGTGTAGTCCCATACACCAAAAGGTTGCCAGTTTGATTCCCAGTCAGGGCACATACCTAGGTTGCAGGTTCAATCCCTGGTCCTCTCTCTCACATTGCTGTTCCTCTTTCTCCCTCTTCCTTCCTCTCTCTCTCTCTCTCTCTAAAACTAATAATAATAATGATAATGATGATGATAATAATAATAACAATAATTCAATGAAAACATATCCTCAAGAGAGAATTACAAAAATTTTCCCTGCAGTTAAATATTCAAATTTGCTAGAGACCTACTGCAGAAATTTGGGCTTTATTTATTTCTATATCTTTCTTTTTACATGTTCCTTCCTTCTTTCACTGAATTTTGAAAAGGAAAAAAGTAACTTCCTTTGCTAGAAGTGCCTCTACTCCCAGCAGTCCTAGATGTCAGAAGGCAAGGTAATACCAGTGGTTAGAACCTCAAGGTAGGATTGGGGATACTTACCTAGCAAATTCTCATGTGTTATAGTTTAGCCATATTCAGTATATACGTAGATGGTTGTTATTATTCTTGTTTTCCTTGGGGGAAAATACATAGATTCCTACCTCCACCGCATCAGGCTTTCTTAATAAATTCCAGTGCCTTGTATTTTTTACATAATTTCAAATTTACAGAAAAATTATAAATACAGTACAAAAAAGTTTATTTTCTGAATCTCTGAAGAGCAAGTTGTTAACATGATGTCCCATAATCCCCAAATACTTTAGTTCAAAGGCATATTCTTTCATCACAACAAGACAAGTACCTAAATCAGGAGATCAAAGTTGATATTTTACTACCATCTAATTCTCAGACCCCATTAAAGTTTTGCCAACTGTACCCATTGATGTTCTTTATAGAAGGGGATCTGGTTTGGAATCAAGTGTTGCATTTAGTTATGTATATTTAGTTCCCTTCAGTTTAGAACAGTTGCTCAGTCTTTTCTTGACTTTCATGATCCTGACTTATGAAGATTACAGACTAGTTTTTTAAAAAAATTTGGTTTTTTAAAATTATTTTTAGAGAGAGAAGAAGGGAGAGGGAGAGAGAAATAGAAACACTGATGAGAGAGAAACATCAATTGGCTGCCTCCTGTACACCTCCTACTGGGGTTTGAGCAACCCGAGCATGTGCCCTGACCAGGAATCAAACCAGTGACCTCTCGGTGCATGGGGTGATGCTAGTCCACTGAGCCACACAGACTGGGCCAGTTTTTTTTGTTTTTTGTTTTTTAATAGAATGCCCTTCAGTTTTGTTTCCTCATAATTAGATTCACAATAGATATGCTGTGTTATTATATTCTATCAGATGGAATATGATTTTGATTTATCTCATTATGATGATGTTTACTTAGATCACCTGATTCAAGTGGTGTCTGCCAGACTTGTCTGTAAAGTTACATTTCCCTTTTTAATTAATAAGTATTATGTGGGGAGATATTTAAACTATGTAAATGCCCTACTCCTCATTTATGTACTTATTTATCTCTTTATATCAGTATGCAGTTGTGGATTCCTATTTTATATTTATGCAAAATAATACTATATTTATAATAAGTTACTAAATTTATTTTTATACACAAATTGTTTCAGATTTAGCCAGTGGGATCTTCTTAAAGCTGGTTTGTGTGTTCTTTTGACAGGTCACCATCCTTCTTTTAGCATTTCCTTACTTTCTGGTGCAGCAATATGTTTCAGGCTTATCTTGTCCTTTTGCCCCTCTAGCCCTGGAACCAGCCATTTCTCTGAGGAGCCTCATTCCTTTTAAAGGAGGATGGTATTTGGAAACCAAGATTTGGTTGCTAGGTCTGCTCCTGTCCCTCTCAGCCCTTTTACACCCTTTACATTTTAAGAAATGATCCATTTGCCAAAATGTGGCAAAAAGCTTTTCTCAAGGTTTTCCTTTTGACTTTATGGTGATTTGGGCTATGCAAAAATAGTTGATTACATATTGTGGTCCAATTTATCAAAAAAATTTTTTCTGTTTCGGCTTCTGGAATGTATATCTAACTCGGGCATCTCACACTTCAGAGTCACAAACATTTCCCCCTACTTTTTTTCTCCTAGCACTTTCACAGAAAAAGTTTTTATTTATTTATTTATTTATTTATTTATTTATTTATTTATTTATTTATTTCAGAAAAAGTTTTTAAAGAATCTTGAAGTGCCCCTTCTGGCATGTGGTGGGAAATCTATGTTTCATTTGGAGAGCAAGCTCAATGCCACAGACTGACACAGACTGAAATCAAGGCCAGATCCAATTTTTTAGATATGTAGGTATTTTGTGACCTCCTTATCCAAAGTATTAGTTCTCTACCCTCTTTGACCATTATCATTATTATTTTATTTTTTATTTTTAAAATACATTTTATTGATTTTTTACAGAGAAGGAAGGGAGAGGGATAGAGAGTTAGAAACATTGATGAGAGAGAAACATCGGTCAGCTGCCTCCTGCACACCCCCCACTGGGGATGTGCCCCCAACGAAGGTACATGCCCTTGACGGGAATCGAACCTGGGACCCTTGAGTCCACAGGCCGACGCTCTATCCACTGAGCCAAACCGGCCAGGGTGACCATTATCATTATTGTTGGCAGCTTTTATAAAACACACTGGGGTCCAGTATCCACCAAACAAAACAACTGAATCTGACCTTTGGGGATTGCTGGGTAAGAATTTTTTTAAAGCACATTAGGATCACATGTAATGTGCTGCCAAGACAGAGATCTGCTGTTCTAATTAACATCCATACAGCTGCCTAAAAATTTACCACTGGTAACTGCTTCCTTTGGATTAAGTAATTCATTTTGGGTTATCTTCTTTAAAAACAAATATTTTCAAAGACTTAACTCTAATTTCTAATAATTTAGCAGATTTTTAAATCAAGATACAAGCATTAAAATTGTATATGTGGCCTGGCCAGAATGGCTCCGTTGGTTGAGAATTGTCTTGTGCACCAAAAGATTGCAGGTTTGATTCCTGGTCAGGGCACATACCTGGGTTGCAGGTTTGATCCACGGGGTTGAGACATGTATGGAAGGCAACTGATAGATCTCTCTCTCTCTCTCTCTCTCTCTCTCTCTCTCTCTCTCTCTCTCTCTTTCTCCCTTCTTCTCTCTAAGCAGGTCCTTGAGTGAGGAGTTAAAAAAAACTGTCTACATGAAGAAGCTGTACATTTAGCATGCCCACTGCCCTGTGCTCATTGTGTGCAAGAAGGTGTCAGTTACCTAGACAAAAGCGATATGGTGTAAAAACAGCTGGAAGCTTTGCCATCAGAATGATCTAAAGAGGAACCTTAAATATATGGCTCACGATTATGGGCAAATTATTTAACTTCTCAGAACCTCAGTTTCCTTATTTACAAAAATGAGGCTAATACTAATACCTATTTTGTGGGGTTATTGTGAGAATTAAGTCAGATCATAAAGCTGAAGTTCTTTATATGTACCTGACACATAGCAAAAACTCAGTAAATGGTTGCCTTTAAATAAAGTTCCTCTTACTTTTCCTAACCAGTTTCTTTTTCTGATCAGTAGCTCTTCTAACAGATAACTATTTTTGCATGAGCCAAGTTGAATATTAGCTTAAATTTGCTTCTTGAGTGCTTGTTATAATATTTAATAATATCATTTTTTTAAGTCATTCTTTTTTTGGCTTTAAATAATTTTTATTTTTCAATTATAGTTGACATGAACCATTCTATTAGTTTCAGGTATACAACCAAGTGATTAGATATTATATAACTCACTAAGATATCACCCTGATAAATCTAGCACTTATCTAACACCATACAAAGTTATTAAAATATTATAGACTATATATTCCTATGCTATACTTTATATTCCTATGCTATAATTTATATCCCTGTGACTATTTTGTAACTACCCATTTGTAGTTCTTATTCCCTTCACCTTTTTCACCCTTTTTCCCAACCCTCCTCCCATCTTAAAGAAGACCCTTTAACGTTTTTTTTAATACTGGTTTAGTGGTGATGAATTCCTTTAGGTTTTCCGTGTCTGGGAAAGTCTTTGTCTGTCGATTCTAAATGGTAGCTTTGTGGGTAGAGTAATCTTGGTTGTAGGTTCTTGCTTTATATCACTTTGATTATTTCTTGCCAATCCCTTCTGGACTGCAAAGTTTCTGTTGAGAAATCAGCTGACAGTCTTATGGGAGCTCCCTTCTTGGTAACTAACTGCTTTTCTCTTATTGCTTTGAAGATTCTCTCTTTGTCTTTAACCCTTGGCATTTTAATTATGATGTGTCTTGGTGTGGGTCCCTTTGGGTTCCTCTTGTTTGGGAATTTCTGCACTGCCTGAACTTGTATGTCTATTTCTTTCACCAGGTAAGGGAAGTATGCCAACACTATTTTTTTCACAAAGGTTTTCAATTCCTTGCTCTCTCTTCTCCTTCTGGCACCCCTATAATAGAAATGTTGGTATGCTTGAAGTTGCTCCAGAGGCTCCTAATACTATCCTCTTTTTTTTTTTTTTTGGGGGGGGGTGCTCTTTTTGCTGTTCTGATTGGGTGTTTTCTGCTTCTTTATCTTCCAAATCTCTGATTTGATCCTCTGTTTCATCTACTCCACTGTTGATTCCATATAATGTATTCTTCATTTCAATTAATGTATTCTTCATATCTGACAGGTTCTTTTTTGTTTTCTAGATCTGCTTTTATGTTTTCTATCTCTTTGTTGATGTTCTCACTAAGTTCATCTACTCTTCCCTAAGTTTACTGAGCATCCTTATAACCAGTGTTTTGAACTCTGCATCTGGTAGTTTGCTTGTCTCCATTTTGTTTAGTCCTTTATTTGAAGTTTTGTTCTGTTCTTTCATTTGGGTCATGTTTCTTTGTCTCCTCATTTTGGCAGCCTCCCTGTGTCAGTTTCTATGTATTAGGTAGAGTGGCTACATATCCTGGGCATGGTAGAGTGACCTTATATAGTAAGTGTCCTGTAGGGTCCAGTGGTACAGCCTTGCTGTTCACTTGAGCTGAGCACTCCAGGTGAACCCCCTGTTTGGGCTGTGTGCACCCTCCTATTGTAGTTGAGCTTTGATTGCTATTGGCACACCAATGGGATGGATTTACCCCCAGGATGATTGGTTGCAAGGACTGGCTTTGACCATGGAGAAACAGCTGTACAGGGCCCACCCCATAGAGAAGGACTTACTTCATCAGGGCTCTGGTGTCTACTGAGTCTGCCCCTTGTGGAGCTGGCTCTGGAGCCTCCTAAGAGGTGCAGGCCAAGGTCAGCCACCACCTATGTCCTACCTGGGGCCACCCAGCATGAGCTACCAAGCAACTTGAAGATAGCTGCTACTTGTGCTGGTCTTGGAGATGCCCAGAGAGGCCAAGCTGTATACCAAGGCTGGCTACTATTGGTGCCAGGCCTGGGGCCATTTAGTGAGAGGTATGGGCACACTAAGGCCAGATGCTGCTTGTGTGAGAGATTTTAGGAAAGTCTGAAGCATGAGTCAAGACAGGCCATTGATATGGAAAGCCACTTGAAACAGCTTGGGTGGTCCTGCAAATTGGGTGGGGCATGGTCTCAGAATCACCAGGGTAGGGTGAACAGTAATAGCCAGGTTGTTAGAGACTCAGGTGTGGCACCTGCCTGCCAGCTCTGTAGCGGGATGTCTCAGAAAAGGAACAAAGGCTTGTTCCGTCTGGGAGAAAGCTGTCCCTCCAGCTCTCACCCTGATTCCAGACAATTCAGTTCTTTCCTGTATGTTGCTGGTGCCTTTTGAGCTGCTGCCCCAACACTGCAGCTCAGAGTGAGTAAGTCTGTATGGGCCCTTTAAGAGGAATGCCTGGGACTCCGGAAGCCCTGTCTCACTCAGCCACAGTCTCCGCTGGTTTTTAAAGCCAGAAGTTATGGGGACTTCTCTTTCTGACACTAGAACCCTGGGCTGGAGGGCCCGGTTTGGGGCTGGGATCCCTTGCTTCTCAGGGGGAATCTCCGAAACTAAGATATTCCTCCCAATTTTTATCACCACACGTGGGGGTAGCACCAGTCTTTTCAATGTCTCCACCTCCTACCAGTCTTGATGTAGCTTATTTATATCCTTATTTGTAAGATTTATGTTTAGCTAGATATCGTACTCAGTAATATCATCATTTAACATTAATTTTAGCATTAGAGTTTGTTTTGGGAAGATTTTAGTAACAAGCATGCATTTCTTGATTTCTAATGAAAAGATGGTAAAAAATATCTACACTCCAAATAAATTAATTTTTAAATGGTTAAGTTACTCAGTCTAATTAATAAAACTCTATTGAGGTTATAATGAATACAAAGTGGTAAATATGCTATAATTGCTTATTGCACTAAAACTCCATTGTGGTAATATTTGCGGTATCATG
Organism: Eptesicus fuscus; assembly: GCF_027574615.1. Lineage (NCBI taxonomy): Eukaryota > Metazoa > Chordata > Mammalia > Chiroptera > Vespertilionidae > Eptesicus > Eptesicus fuscus. The sequence continues at coordinate 29,908,681 of NC_072480.1, forward strand.
TGTAAGTATGATTATTTTTGAAAAAATGTGCTGTGAGAATATAAGGTCATGAATGCTACTGAATATAAAAATTTATTATGGTATTTAAATTAGTATGTATATACATATTTCTTATTCTACCTGATCCATGTAAAGAGTCAACCAACCTTGTGACAGTTTGCAATAATAGACAAGGCGTCTCAGAAATAAGCTCAGAATTATGTAGCCTGAGGCATGCACAATTTCCTATACTGTCAAGTTAAATGAAAATAAAGTGCATCTTTAATAAGCAGGAACAAAAATGATAGCTCTTACAAAGGGAGGATTCTCTTAAGCTTTATATATATATATATGTATATATATATATTTTATATACACATATATCTTATATATGCATATACATTTTATATATACATACATATTTCATATATGTACATATATAATTTATTATACATATATATTTCATATGTATATGAAAAGTCTATCAACACAGTTATTTTATTTAAAAGAAATTGATGGTGTAAGTAAACAGTATTTATATAGCTATCAATTCCTTTTATAAAGATCTTCAATGGGGAAATTTTTGCTCTCATTAATCAGTTTCAAGACATAGTCCATTGAAGGAGCTGATATTGATGCTTTCACCAGGCTATTGGTTGGACATGTTGGGGAGAATATTAAATCTGTTTGCTTTCAGCTAGTAAATTTTTATTAAGTATTCATGGTGAGCTAGCTCTGTGTTACAGACTGAGGTAACTCAGAGCTTGTATAATTGAATACAGGATATATAAAATATTACAGAGAAAAATAACACTCTTTTTATAAAACTGAAGGGTGATTGTATTTATATGGATTGAAGTAGTCAAAGAAGGCTTTGTGAGATAGCACTTGACTTGTGTCTTGCAGGGTTATTTACAATAGCCAAGACTTGGAAGCAGCCCAAGTGTCCATCAGTAGATGAGTTGATAAAAAGCTGTGGCATATTTACACAATGGAATACTACTCAGCCATAAAAAAGAAGGAAATCTTACCCTTTGCAACAACATGGATGGACCTGGACAACATTATGCTAAGTGAAATAAGCCAGTCAGAGAAAAGTACCATATGATTTCACTTTTATGTGGAATCTAATTAACAAAATGAACTCACAAACAAAATAGAGACAGACTCATAGATAGAGAGTGGACAGACAGCTGTCCAAGAGGTGGTTGTGGGACTGGGTGGCAGGGGTGGAAGAATTGAGAAAAAAAAAAAAAAGAGGAAAAAACTCATGAACTTGGACAACAGTGTGGTAACTGCTGCAGACTAAGTGGGAGAGGGGGAGGTGGAAGAGAGTATAGGGTATAACTGGTGATAGATGGAGACTTTATTTGAGGTGGTGAGCATAAATAAAAATTCAATAAAAAGGAAAAAAAGTAGATCAAAGTGGAGGAAAGAGGAAACGTTCTAGAAAGAAGAATGTGTAGATATAAACACAGAGGTGGAAAAGCATTTATTCCTATGTAACAAATCATCTCCCAGCTGAAAACAAAGCTATTTGTTATTGCCTATTATTCTAAGGTTGACTGGGTGATTCTGCTGGTCTCAGCCAGGCTCAGTGGGTTTCAACTGGGCCTGCTGTCATTTGGGCTGCAGTCAACCAGAAGGTCAGCTTGGGGTTTGCTGGTCTAGAATAGCTCACTTACAGGAAAGGCTTGCTGGCTGGTTTTGGCTGCCTATTGGCTCAAGTACCTAAGTTTGTTTGCACAGCGTCTGCCATGCTCCAGCTGGCTGATTGTGCTTGTTCTCACATGGCAGGGGTACAAGAGTAGAAGCATGCCAATGCCTCTTGAGGCCTAGACTTGAACCTGGCACACTATCATTTTTGCCACACGCTGTTGGTCAATACATATCACAGAGCCAGATTAAAGGGGCAGGGAATTAGACTCCACCTTGTGGTGGGGAGCTCCAAAAGGTGTGGACCACAGGCAGTGGTCATTTTTGCAAACAGTCTTCCACATGGAACCACCTCACGGAAGCACAGAAGTTGTGAAAAGATAAGGAAACAGTGAGCATATCTTGTTAGGAAAATCAGCTTGTCAAGAGATCACACTCAAATTTGAGAAGTCATCGATGAGACTGAAGGAGATGGGGGCTGTGTCAGCAATCCTGATAAGAGGTATAAGGACCCTGTCTTATTCCATTTGGGATGCTGTAACAACATATAATAGGCTGGGGTAGCTTATAAACACAGAAATTTGTCTTTCAATTCTGAAGACTGGGAAGCACAAGAGTAAGGCACCAGCATGGTCACATTCTGATGAAGGCAGTCATTCTGGCAGATGGCTGGCAGTTTCTCTCTGTGTCCTCTTATTGCAAAAGGAACCAGGGAGCTCTGTGGTCTCTTTTCCAAAAGTGTGAATCTCATTAATGTGGGCTCCACCCTCCTGACTTGAACACCTCCCAAAGATCCCACCTTCTAATACTGTCACCTTTCAATATATGGCTTTTGGGGTGACACAGACATTTAGACCACAACAGGTTAGGTCAAGGATAGAGGCAGTATTCTAAGGGTTTTTGTTTGTTTTATTAAATGTAACCACCAAATAGATGGTTCCATTCCTTTGAAATATTTTGGAGCATTTTTTAATTGCTCGTGTCTCACAGCTGTATGTTTCTGAACTGTGGGTTTTGCTGCCTGTCTTTGGACTCTGGCAGGTCATGAGTTCACCGTGTTGTGCTGACTCCCCCAAACAGGACCATAACCGGCAAATCTGCTTGTGTGAGCACTTCAGGCGCACATTCATCAACATTCAGCTATTCAACAACCAAAGGATTTTTTTTGTGTGTGTGGTATTTGCACTCTCTGGAGCTAAAAGAGTTTCCCAGAAGATTTGAAACAAATTCCACTGTTGGTTTCTCAGATCCTGTTCGCAACCTCAAGTATGCTTACTTTAACACTGGAACTTAAGCACCTTGCTTCATTCTTTTGTTGGGACCATCCCAACATGAGATCATCAACTATGACCTGCAAAACATCACGATGTATTAACCTTAATTCTACTTAGAGCAATAAAATGATAGTGTTACTGCTTCTAGCAACTCTAGACATCACATCTGGTTAAAAAGAAAAAGTGTGTTTACAAATATCGTAAGACTTATGTGACAGATAACTTCCATAAGAATTATACATTTAAAAAATGCCATACTGTTTTTAAAAAATACTTTTTCTTTAGTGAGTCTCAGGGAAAAAAATAATCATTTAGTTAGGTCTTTGAAGACACCTTAAGAGGTCAGTCTGAGAATGCTTGTCTTAAGAGAGAAAAATCATTTAATACCAAGTAAAGATTTTAGATACTTATCATACTTCCCAAATTGATTTTAAAATTTATTGCTTTAATAACTCAAAGTTCAATTGTTATTACCTTCCCTGATACTCTTTTCAAATGGCCACACTGTTTTGTTCTAATGATTTTGCTTTTCCAAAGACTTGTAAATCTTCTATGCAAAGATTTAATTGCTTCCCATGAAGAAAGGAGGGAGGGATGAAAATGCCTGGTGTGGAGCTCCAGAAAAACAAAGCATTTATCTCTATTTCTGTCTGTAAAGTTGTTTTAAGGTTAATAATTGGGAATTGCTCATTTAAAAGCCACATTGCATTAAAAAAAGACACATGCTTCCTGCTGATAGGATTTTCAGCCTGCCTAGAATTTGTTATAATTTTATGGGAGAAAAATCTTAATAGCTCAGTGATCAAATACATTATAATTTTAAAAAGCCTAAGTATTTATAATTTTTCTAATTGTTCCTTGTAAATTTCACTTTCCCCTCTCGTATAGTTATGTTATCAGATTTGGAATTTTAAATTGCAGCTTTCATTCATTTTACAACAGTATGATGAACGTTTTATATTCCCTGGGAATTATTATTTTCAGAGGTAATAAGAACAGTCATCTGTTATATGGTCTGCATTTCTTGTTTTCTGTGTTTTTGTTGTCAGCCTAGCAAAATTAATTAGATTAATTTGCTAAATTCTAGAGACTATTATTAGGTATCAATTAAGCATTCAGAAATGGGTATTTTACATACCGTACTAGTTTATAGTCTAATTTAAAAAAAAAACAACCATCTAGATTTATATATTTTAATGCTTAGTCTTCATAATACACCCTAATATCTAATAATGTCTTTATTTTTTGTAGAAATCTAGTAAAAAGTCAGTTATATGTATTTTGAATAAAACATTAGTTGATCTTAGGTATTATTTTCCTGTTTCTTTCTTATCTACATTTTCACATAGGTCTAGGCACCGGTATATCCTCAAAAAAAGAAAGGGGGGAAAAAACACGTTAAAAAAGAAAGTCACTTACCTGAAACAGATTGACTGTCAGTATATATTTTTTAAAAATATGTTTTTATTGATTTCAAAGAGAAGAAAAGAGAGGGAGAGAGAGACGGAAACATCAATGATGAGAGAGATCATTGATTGGCTTCCTCCTTCACACCCTCTACTGGGGATGGAACCAGAAATCTGGACATGTGCCCTGACTTCGGAATTTAAACATGACCTCCTGGTTCATAGGTCAATGCTCAACCACTGAGCCACATCTGCTGGGTGGTTGCCAGTATTAAATGCTTGACTGGATGTCCATTTATTTTGTGGTTTATGATTTTAAAAAATTACATCTTTGGAAATAATTTTTAAAAAGCCAACATACACAAAGTTTAACCATCTATAATAATAAAAGTGTAATATGCTAATTAGACTGGACAGCAGAATGACCTTCCGGACGTCATTCTGGATGAAGCTAGGGTGGCGGGGGCCAAGGCAGAGGTGGTTAGGGGCAATCAGGCAGGCAGGCAGAGGTGGTTAGGGGTGATCTGGCAGGCAGGTGAGTGGTTAGGGGTGATCAGACAGGCAGGCCAGTGGTTAGGGGCAATGAGGCAGTCAGGCGAGTGGTTAGGGGCGATCAGGCAGGCAGGCAGGTGAGCAGTTAGGAGCCAGCAGTCCTGGATTGCGAGAGGGATGTCCTGGATTGCGAGAGGGTGCAGGCAGGGCTGAGGGACACCACCACCACCACCCCCCGTGCATGAATTTCGTGCACTGGGCCTCTAGTCAAGTATAATATGATACACAACAGTTTCTTGGCCTACTTACTAGTCTCCAGTCTTACTCAGCAGAAATAGTGACTTCAAGCTCAGCTCTTTTTAAAATTTTGGTAGGTAATATTTCCAAGCCTCTCGTGCAGTTAATTGCCATCAAGTTTTGAGTTCAGGACAATGGAATATGAGCAAAAGTGATATACAACACTTTCAAGTCCATCAAAATCTCCCTTGTACTATTTCCAACTTCCAGCTGAATGGAGATAACTGAGACTTAGAAAAGAGGGCATCCTTGAGTCATTGTTTGATATTCCATGTGGTTGATTGCCATATTGTTTTGCGTATAGTCTTCTAACTATTTTTCATTCCCCCAGAAAGACCAAGTCATCCCTCGGTATGTGATTTTTTGCCTCAGTTATTATATAAAGAAGTGCAAAAGCAGTTTCTAAAAATATATCATTAACCTTTTGCCCTCGGATGTCGAGTGTGACTGTTATTGAATGTATCAATAATTTGAAATATAAAAAAATCCAAATAAATAAGTTTGTATGAAAAGAAACTCCCTTTTTTTATTCTACTACTGCGCTTTGTAAAATCTGGGGTATTTAAAAAATTAAATCCTGAGTAGAATAAAGGAATCGAGAAAAAAGCAAGCGAGTGCAAAGGGTTAAGTTTAATAAAATGTTATTCTAGGCTGAGTATTGTGTCTTTAAATGTGCTGAAAAATAGCCCAGCTGGTGTGGCTCAGTAGTTGAGTGTGGACCTATGAACCAGGAGGTCACAGGTTCAATTCCCGGTCAGGGCACATGCCCTGGTTGCAGGCTCAGCAGGGTCTGCAGGAGGCAGCTGATCAATGATTCTCTCTCATCATTGATGTTTCTATCTTTCTCTCCCTCTCCCTCTCTGAAATAAGTGAAAAAAAATATTTTTTTTAAATGTAGTTGAAAAATAGTAAAGATTTAGTGTGTGGAGATGCTTTTTTTAAATTTAATTTAAAAATTTCCATCATTTATCCCCTCTATGCCCTCTTCCATCTTCACCCATCCCCCTAAATCCCCACAATCACCACATTGTTGTCCATGTCCATGAGTTCTCTCTCTCTTTTTTCTTTTTTGCTTTGTTTTAAAGTCTTGCTAATTGTGATTGCTTCTCTAATATCCCAAGAAACAATACACACTTATACTAGAAGTAAATCCTTACTGCAGATAATAATTTATAATTTTTGATTTATTTTTAACCAATTGGAGTCAGATGTTGGTATTATTATTTCTATATCACTGTGTGGCTACCAACAGCTCATTTCAGGAGCAGTAGAAGTATTACCATTGCCACTTGGTTTGTGTATAGAAATCCTTTTAAGTCACATTTCCAATTTATGAAGAGCAGTTGGCATTAGATGATATATGCAGATACCAATTGAACAGTATAACTGTAGCATGTAGTTATAAGTGAAATTTGACATTGGAGAAAAGGTGACACTGTTAATGACTCCAAATTATCGAATGCCCACCTCTCTTTCAGGATATCTTACATTTTACTAGTACACATGTCAAGTGTCCAGCAGACAGAGCGAATGAAGGTGCCAGAGTTGATCCCTATATTGTATAGCAAAATTTAATTTCCTACTTTTTTGATAAAGACAAGTTGTAACATTTCTTCCCGCACGCCAGTGAAGTGTTTCCATGTCCAGTCTGGCGATGAGTGCACTCAACCCTTGCTGCTCATAGTGCGTTCATAGACCCACAGAACCAACATCATCCAGGGGCCTGTTAGAATGCAGCACCTCAGGCCCTCCCCAAACTGACTGCATCAGAATCTGCATTTTAAGCAAGATCCCCAGGAGAATCATATGAAAATTAAAGTTTGAGAACAACTGGTCTAGAATAAATCTCTGCCTCGGGCAGTAGAGTCTGGAGGCTGGCATACTGAGCATAGAGTAGGGCTTAAAGATCCATTTTTCTTGTTGTCTTCCATTTAATGCCCTTACTTTCAGTTTTGTGCCTCACAATCATCAGTGGCTCTGTCTAGTGTCCCCCAAGTCCCCAACTTTACTTGATCAATTTCTTCAGAAATAAAAGTTCCCTAGAGGCATCATTGTTCTACAAGCCCCAGTATCACACAGAGATTCTTCTTTTCTCTGCATGAACTTTCTTTCCCAATATTTATTTATATCCTCACCCAAGGATATGTTTCTTTTTCTTTAAATCTTCATTGATGAAAGTATTACGTATGTCCCCCCTCCTCCATTGACTCCTTCTAGCGCACCCCCCAAGGACATGTTTCCATTGATTTTCAGAGAGAGAGAGAGAGTGTGTGGGCAGGGGAAGACACACACACACACACACACACACACACACACACACACACACACACACTGAGAGAGAGAGAGAGAGAGAGAGAGAGAGAGAGAGAGAGAGAGAGATCAATGTGAGAGAGAAATATTTATCATTGCCTCTCACATGCACCCCAACCTCTGCTCTTCTATTTTCTGGAAGAGATTGTGTGTAGAATTGCTGTTAATTTTTCTTTAAAAATTGGTAAAATTCTCCTGTAGAACTACCTCAGATTGGAGATTTATTTTTTGGTGGCTTTTTAATGTTATGAATTCAATTCCCTTAATAGTTATAGCACTGTTCAAATGATCTATTTAATATTGGGTGAACTGTATAATTTGTGATTTGTGAGGAATTGGTCTATTCTAAGTTGTCAAATATATGTGTGTAAAGCTGTTTTTAATATTTTCTTGTTATCTTTTGATATGGGCAGGTTTTTTAGGGATAGCCTCTGTTTTATTCCTGTTATGGGGTAGTTTGTCTTCTCTGTTCTTTGTCAGTCATACTACAGGTTTGTCAGTATTATTGATTTTTTGAAAGAACCAGTACTTTGTTCTATTGATCTTCTCTATTGTTTTTCTGTTTTGAATTTCATTGCCTTCTGCTTTTTATTATTTCCTTCCTTGTGCTGGTTTTGGATTTATTTATTTATTTATTTATTTAATTATTTATTTATTGATTTTAGATATTTTTATTGATTTTAGAGAGAGAGAAACATTAATGAAAGAGAATCATTGGTCAACTGCCTCCTGCATGCCCCCTACTGGGGATGGAACCTGAAAACTGGGCATGTATCCTGACTGGGAATCAAACTGTGACCTCATGATTCATAGGTTTACCCTCAACCACTGAGCCACACTGTACAGGCTGGATTTATGTTGTTCTTTTTCCAGGTTCTTGAGGTGAAATGTTATAACTTAAGAATGTTCCTTTTTATTATCATATGCTATTAGTGATATAAATTTTCCTCCCAGCACTGCTTTAGCTGTGTCACCAAATTTTAGTATGTTTTATTTTTGTTTTTATTCTGAACAATGTGTTTTCATTTTCATTTTCTCCTGACCTTCACGATTACTGATGAGCAGTCCACTGTCATGTGAATTATTTTTCCCCCATTGGCAATGTGTCATTTTCATCCAGCTGTCATTTTTATCAAGATTTTGTCTTTGACTTTAGATTTCAGAAGTTTAATGATCATATATCTTATAATGGATTTCATTGTGCTTCACCCAGCTTCTTAAATCTGTAAGTTTATGCCTCTTGCCAAATTTAAGCAGTTTCCAAACATTATTTCTTTGAGTTCTTTTTCAATCTCATACTTTTTTTCCTCTCTCCTCTGGAACTTGGATTACTCAAATGTCAGATCTACTGTTGTAGTTCCCCAGGTCTCCGAGGCTCTGTTCATTTTACTTTTTAGTCTATTTTCACTCTGTTGTTCAGATTAAATAATGTCTATTGTTCTACGTGCCAGTTCACTGATTCTTTCCTTTGTTCCCTCCATTCTGCTGTTGTGCCCATTTTATTTTGGTGAATATATTTTATAGTTCTAAATTGTCCATTTGCTTCATTTTACATCTTCTATTTCTTTTCTGAGGCATTTTATTTTTTAAAAAAATAATTTTAATATGTTTTATTGATCTCAGAGAGAAAGGAATAGGGAGAGAGAGAATCATTGATCGGCTGCCTCCTGCACATGCCCTATTGGGATTGAGCCTGTAATCCAGGCATGTGCCCTTGACCAGAATTGAACCTGGGACTTTTCAATCCGCAGGCTGACGCTCTATCCACTGAGCCAAACCAGCTAGGGCTAAGTAAGGCATTCTATTTTTCATTCATTTCTAGAGTGCTGGTAATTGTTTGAAGCATTTTTATGATGACTGTTTTAAAATTTTTTGTCAGAAAAGTCTAACATCTTGCCATCTCAATGTTGGTATCTACCAATAGCCTTTTTAAATTGTTTAAGATCTTCCTTGTTCTTGGTATGATGAATGATTTTTGATGAAAATCTGGAATTTTATTATTTACTAGCTTTCCCGTTGCAGGAAAAAATCCTGCAATAGGATTTCCTGCTGCACTCTACCCCGCCTCCGTTCCTCCCTTGTTCGCCCGCCTCACCTTCTCCTCCGGCCCGCCCGCGTTTCCCTTCGCCCCCGGCCCCGCCTCCGCTCCACCTTTATCACCCGCCTCACTTTCTCCTCCAGCCCGCCCGCGTTTCCCTTCGGCCCTGGCCCCGCCTCCGCTTCACCCGCCCTGCCTTTTCCCTTCGCCCCCGGCCCCGCCTCCGCTCCGCCCGCCCTGCCTTCTCCTCCAGCCCGCCCTGGTTTCCCTTCACCCCCGGCCCCGCCTCCGCCCCGCCCTTGTCACCCGCCCCGCCTTCTCCTCCAGCCCGCCCACGTTTCCCTTCACCCCCAGCCCCGCCTCCGCCCCGCCCTTCTCCTCCCCCCGGCCCCGCCTCCGCCCCGCCCTTCTCCTCCCCCCCGGCCCCGCCTCCGCCCTTCTCCTCCCCCGGCCCTGCCTCCGCCCCGCCCTTCTCCTCCCCCCTGGCCCGCCTCCGCCCCGCCCTTCCCCCAAGCTTTACTCCCTTCTGCAGCTGTTGGCTTCTTTGGACGTGGTCTTGATATGCAAATTAGCCGCCATCTTTGTTGGGGCAATTTGCATACTCATCCTTATTGGTTGGTGGGCGTGGCTTGGCTGGTGGGCGTGGCTTAGGTGTAGCGAAGGTGCGGTCAATTTGCATATTTGTCTATTATTAGATTAGATTATGAGACTCTGGATCTTATTTAAGCCTTTTATTCTAATTCTTGTTCTCTGATACTGCTCTTTCAGGGAAAGGGGAAGGTACTGCTTTATCATGGCCAGGTAGAGTTAACCGCTGTAGCCATCCAGTCTCTGTTGACACCTTGTAGGGGGATCCTCATTACTGCTGGAGGGGTGGGACCTTCAACTTCTCTTATGTTCCAGTGAGCTCATAGGGAATGGCCTTGTTACTGCTGTTTTATGGTGTCAGTCCTGACTCTCTTATAGCCTCCTCCGACACCACGCCAGCAAGAAGGGGAAGGACACCTCATTACTGCTGGATGGGGGATTGAACTGCAAACTCCCACATGGTCTCCAGCAATACTGTGGGATGATCCATTAGCAGTTGGCAGAGATGAATGTCCTGGCTTCTTACTTGGCTTTCTCAAACACCATCACCCTAGTGCAGTGATGGGCAACCTTTTGAGCTTGGTGTGTCAAACTTCGCCAAAAAAACTGAGCATAACTCGGGTAGTGTGTCACTTTGAGGAAAAAACATTATTTTGCAAATGTTTCATCCTCAGGAGCAGCAAATGTTTCATCCTCGGCATGCGGCCATGTGTCATCAGAAATGGCTACGCGTGTCAGTGCTGATACGTGTGTCATAGGTTCGCCATCACTGCCCTAGTGGGATGTTGGGGCACCTTGTTATGGCTGTGAGTGGAAGTCTCAGCTCCTCACTCTATTCAGCCTTTGCAAACATGGGTGGGGTTGGGATCACAGTCCTTTCTGTGGTGCTATCTTTTATTGTCTAAAGATTTTCTGTTTTACTGAGCTGCCTTTTTCTGGTCCTTTGGCTAGAGAGAACAGGTCTTTGTTTTGGCTTTTTCCTCACATCTACTGGCATTCCAACATCATTGGCTTCTTCAATTCCAAGTCTGGGATATATGAGGTTAATAAAAAACTCACTTCTATGTCTTTTCTGTCTCTTATTGATCTGTCTTCTTCTTTCCAACTTCTAGTCTCTTCCTATGTTCTTTATATATAATGTCCAGGGTTTTTGAGTTGTATTTAAGAGGACCAATAGGAAAGCAATGTCTATCTTTCCAGAAGCAGAATTCTAATACATTCAATTTTAAAATGAAAATTGGGTAAGGATGCACAGCTAATAGTGGCATGGTTGAGTTAGATCCCTGCTTTGTCAGCTCTTTATTTAATGCTCATGTCTTTGTGATAATAAAATTCAGGCATCTGCCTTGAACTGTGATGGTGTAGAGAGAGTATCATGAGAACTCTATATGGTCTCCCACTGCCTTCCAGCCACTTATTTTACTCTGTATTCCTTCAGAACCTCAGTATAGTTTTAGCTACATTACTGTATTGTTGTCTTCAATGGTGGGTCCGAAATTCCCTTATATGAGCAGCTTAGAGGCAGCAATGTAAATTTAAAAAAGGGCAGGGGACTTATAGCATTAGCCTAGCAAATTCTCTGTTTTTTCTTAATTATATACAATTGGACATGGATTTGGAGATGGTGAATGGAAATAGGAGGTGCTAAATCACCTCAAGCCACCCAAACGCCACTTGCCTTGTATTAAACTGTAATGTTAACAATATGTTGATATGGTAGGCTCTGTTAGTTTTAGTTAGTTTAGGACAAAGTGAGATTTTTTATTCAATATAAATCTGAGGTTTTCTTTGTCATTGAAAGTTGAAAGAAGACCTTAATTTTAAAAATTTGCTTATTTCCCCCCTACTGTGGGCATTAGTGCACATTCATATCTACATAAAAGCAGAATCTGTCATTTCTGAGTTCCAATTATCCTTGCACAAGTCTCAAGTATCAAAATTGATTTTTTAAAATGTTCATTTGAAAAACTACAGATAAGATTCAAGGATGCTTTCTCTTAGAGAAGGATTATTTATTAAGGAAAATACTTGTCCTTTGAAAATTATTATCATAATTATCACTAAGAACCCAATTCTATGTTTCTTATTAAGGCAAAATCCCTACTGAGGCAAACACAAGAAGGCTGTTGATTGCAGTGGAATATCTGTCTGAATAGGGCTAAGTAATCAGCTTTGAAATGTCACTCAAAGGAATCAGTGGGGCAGAGGCTATTCTCTGGCAGATAGCAATACTTTTTTTTTTTTTTAATTGGCAAGGGTTTTATATTATCCTTCTATCGGTAATTATTCTGGATAACTCCAGAAGCAATATTTAGGACTTGAAGAAAAATATATTGGAACAGAGAAAGTGGCATAGAAGTCCAAGGAGTCATATCAACTCATTGAATATGTTGAGACTCATTGAATTATATACTCTCAAAGTCATTTTGTTCTAACCTACAATGGTGAGTAATTGTGCTCTAGAGTCCCCTGGTCATGATGTTTATCAGTCTCCTGTCGGGAAAATTGGAGACCTGCACAGACAGCCCACTTCAGTCTTCCTTTGTAGGGCTTAACTTTATTCCTTGGGGCCATGCAAGTGTTTTTTTGAGTAAATAATGAGAATGCAATTTAGTTTAAATCACTTGAAAATATTAAAAAATCTCAATACAATAGGCACTTGACATTTTGAAAGGCTATATTCCAAAATTTTTAATAATCTTTAGACATGAAAATATTGGTATAGATTATAAACTGTATCAAGTCTTCAAGTAGCAAATTACAGCCAATCACCAGTGAATTTTGAGATACAAAGAAGTTGACTAGGGATGTGAGAGTGACCTGGCTGTAACATCAGTTACCCCATTGATCGCCAGGGTTGATTCGGCTGATCTGGCTGACTAGGCAGGTGTCCCCCTCCTCTCTTACTGATCCATGTGCATCCTCCCCAAGCTATGTGCTTGGTGGAAGAAGACGACTTTCCCAGAGGAGAGGACTGGTCTTCAGTCAAGGGTAAAAGAGTAGCTGCTGAGCTCCCCTGCTAGAATCTCCAAACAAGCTCTCAAAGAAGTTGACTAGCCCTGGCCGGTTTGGCTCAGTGGATAGAGCGTCAGCCTGTGGACTGAAAGGTCCCGGGTTGGATTCTGGTCAAGGGCACATGCCTGGGTTGTGGGCTCGATCCCCAGTAGGTGGTGTGCAGGAGGCAGCCGATCAATGATTCTCTTTCATCATTGATGTTTCTATCTTTCTCTCCCTCTCCATTCCTCTCTGAAATAAATAGAAATATATTTTTTAAAAAAAGTTGACTATTTTCACTCACTTGTCAAGAATTTTGTAGAAAACTTTATCACTGTAATTGCCCTCAGCTTATTCATTTCTTCTTTCATCCTACAAATATTTATGAAGGCCTACTATGTGACAGGCACTGTACTAAGCTCTTTAGATAATAAAGCAAATATAATTTCTTTCATTAAGGTATTATCAGCCTAGTAGAAGGGGTAGTCAATAGAAAAATAAACAAAAAACTATAAAACAGAAATTGAAATCAATGCTTAAAGGAATTTAACAGGGTAGAGTGATACACGGTACTTTGCAGAAGAGCGCTTACTCACAATTGGTAGGCAGGGAAGAACTCTCTGAGAGAGTGGAATTTAAACTGAGAATTACAAGTCAGTTACATAAAAAGCAGGGAAAAGAGTATTCCCAATAGAAGAACAGCATGTATAAAGTCTCTGAGACTGGAAAAAGCATGGGGCATTTGAGTGGTTAAAAGAAAGTCAGTGTGCCTGGAGAGAAGTGAGAAAGGTGGAGGGGTCAGGAGATGGGTGAATTTTGTGAGACAGGCAAGGGCCAGATCATATGGCTCTCTGTGGACCATCTGTCTCAGTCCATTTGGGCTGCTATCACAGAATACATAGACTGGGTGACTTATACAACAAACATGTATTTCTCACAGTTCTGGAGGCCGGGAAGTCCAAGATAAAGGTATCTAGTGAGACTCCACTTCCTGGTTCATGAATAGCTGTCTTCTCATTCTGTCTTTGAGACAGAAGAATGTTAGGTACATAGGGGTGGGACCATGGGAGGAGGAAGTGAAACCAGGAACTCAGCTAGGTGGAGTTACGAAGGCACCCCAACTGGGTGGGGAAGGATGGGGGCACATTTTAACATGTATGAATGTTACTAAGACAGGCAGCTTGCAGATAACCAATCACAAGGCAGTGAGGCATATAACCAATCCCAAGGACATTGCAAAATTCTTTGAAAGGACCAATCAGGAATTAACAAGCATGTATTACCCCCCCCCCCCCCCCAAAAAAAAAAAAAGAAAGAAAGAAAGAAAGAAAAAGCACAGGACACTTCCTCCTCGCTCTCTCAGGAACACAATGGATTCCTGACGTTCCTGTGTGTGTGTGTGAGGGGCGAGGGGAACACATCCCCAGTGCCCACGTGGCTTATGACCATGTGGGACTCTACACATGGACTAATAGATTTTAATTTGCATGGATGCTCTCAATAAACTTCGGTTCTGCTAACCATTTTTGTCCTCTGGGACTTCATTCTTTAAATTCAGGAGACAAGGAACTCGGACTCGACACCCATATTTTGGTTTCATCTTCACGTGGCACAAAGGACCAGGGAAACTCTCTAAGGTCTCTTTTATAAAGTTACCAATCCCATTCATGAGGGCTCTACTCTTATGACCTAATTACCTCCCAAAGTCTCCACCTCCCAATTCAACTGTCACATTAGGGGTAAGGATGTCAACATATAAATTTGGAAGCAGGGGACACAAACATTCAGTTCGCAACACCATTGTAAGGAGTTTAGATTTTATTCTCTTGCAATGGGAACCCATTGAAAAGGTTTTAATAGAAAAGTGGCATATTCATAGATCAGGTCAAACTTGGGGCAACCCAGAGCCGCCATTTTGCAGTAGGGTATAGAGTCAGCTTCTTAATTTTAAGGAAAGGCAGCTGGCAACAATTTATGACAGGTAAAAGATGACCTATTTATTGTTGTAGGAAAAACTGATCGGAGGAGACATGGGTATCAGTAGCTGACAGGAGAGCCAACAAAATAGTCTATGTGAGATGGTGGCTTAGAGTAAGTGACAGTGGTGGAAATGAACAGTAGAAAGATTTGACATGCTTTTTCAATGTAGAAGTGGCAGAGATAATCATGTTGATATTGAGCAAATAGAATGGTGCTGGTTGCTGAAGTGGTCTGGTGTGCAGGGTGGTGGGCCAGATTGAGAAAACAGCTTTGGACTGACTTTTTGAATTTGAGATGCTGGCAGACCTCTGAGAGGAGATGGCTGGCAAGGATCTGCAAACCGGAACTCTAGGACAGTTTGGGGGGGGGGGAGGTGTGCAAATTTGGTAGTTAGAGGGCATCAAGATAGACTATAAAGCCCTGGAAGCTAAAGAGATCACCTAGAGAGATGATGATAAGAGAAAAAGAAAAGAGGGCTCAGGATGGAGTTAGATGTCAAAAAGGAGAAGTAAAAGAGAAAAGGGGGTGGTATTTAAGAGAATCTGAAGAGAATGCATTGGCAAAGAGATAGAAGGAAAACCAGGAGAGTATAGAGTCACTTCAGCAAAGAGCTGAAGGGAGAAGGAGAAAGAAGTATGAAGGGTCTACTATATTGAATGCTGATAAGCCTGGTTTCTAACATTAAATCAAAATTAGATGTACTTATCATCTTTGTTATTTCTCGTGTTTTATCTACTAGCGTGTTTTCCTGCTCACCTGCAGAAATGACAACTGCTCTCTGAGTCCTGAACATTGTCAAATCACATACTTTAAAGAAAAATCTTTCATCTTTCTTTATGAATTTTGATTCTCCCTGCATTCTTGGATAACTTCTACAATGCTGTCCATCTTGCTATTATATGCAGAATCTATAATCTTCAAAAGCCTCCACTCTCCAAATGTAAAACTACTTTAGATGCAGTTTATCTCTTGAAAATTATCCTTGTTCGTTTAAAAACATATTAGCTCTTCACCTTCAATGTATTTGAATTGTCATGTTGTAGAAGCCTTGGAATATTAAGCTTATCACAGAGTTAGGACAAGTTTTCCCTAGAGGGTGGAAAGTAGTTTTAAATTCAAAGTGGCAAAAAAAAAAAAAAAAAAAATCCCATATCTTAAAATAGAAGCAAATTTTTTCTCTGTTTCACATTCTCTCAAGATATCCACAACCCTTTTTGAACTCTCTATTTATTATTAAATACAAGCAATTTAGCTCCTTTGTAAGGTTATGCAAATAACTCATTCAGAATTAGCATTTAACATGCAGTTCTTATATCCACACAATGTTATGTATAAAGTTGTTTTAAAAAGATTCAAATCTTTATAATTAGGAAGGGAAAATATATTAATAGGAATAAAGGGATACTCTGCTAATCTCCCATATGTAAATTAGCTTATAATTTCCATCATTTACTTTAGAAGCAACTGAACAATGGAACTTTTATTGTTCAATATTGCTGTCTCTCTCTCCTGCTAGAAAATATGTGCGTATACATGTATATCTAAAGGAAAATGACAAGGAATGTTAAATACTTTAGTGGGAAAGAGATGGTTGGTAACTTGTGAGTGGAATTGAAGTTGATATTCTGTGTTTGGCAGCCTAACTGATAGACTGCAATGTTCTTGGGTTCTATATCAACTAGTTGATTTTCCTCTTTAATAGGGGGGCTGGATCCACTCTTGCCCACCTGACTCTTCTTCCACATTCTCCCCAATCTTTACATAGAGGACATTACTATAGAATGTCTGAGGAAACTGTTCATTCTCTGAAGGACTTTCTTTTTGCACTAGTTTCTAGCTTGGCCTTTGGAGAAAGAGATCAGGAAGGCAGCAGCTAGATATTGGTCAACAGAATAGTACTGGTTAGATTCTTCGGTCTCACCTTCTGCAGCTTGGCTTTTTTCTTATGGGGAAGGCCTGGGAAGGGGAAGGGATTTGGTAGATGGGGCAAAAAGGGGTAAAATGGGGGACATCTATAATACTGTCAATGATGTTTAAAAAATATTTCAGACATGGAATACACAGACCTGGGAATTTAGTGTAATTAGGTGAACTAGAATGTTGAAGGATTCAAAACCAAGTTGGACAAAGAACCATTAAAAGGATTAGGTTGTTAAACCTGGAATTGGAGAGGAGAGCTCAGAAAAAACTTTCAATACAAAATGGGTTTAAATATGTTCCTTACATTTGCAAATTGGAAGAACTAGAAAAATGAGTGAAATTTGTAAGGGATACATATTTCTCCTTCAACAAACATCTGGGAAACTTCCATGTACCAGGCAGAGAGCTGGCAGACTGAACGTAAGGTAAAAATAAGCATCTATTGACTTCATGGAAGTTGCTTTACAGTGAGAAATAGATATGCAAGTAAACAATTATAGAAAGTCATGATATACAACCATAGAGGTATGGATAGGATTCAAAGAGCTAATAGAGGAAGGCTGCCTGTATCTGCTTGGGGGTGCAAAGTAAAGCTTGGGTAAAAATATTACTTTTCTCCATTCCCACTGCAATCACCTCATCCAAAACTCCATTGTCTCTCTTCTAGACTTCTGCAGCTGCCTCAGAATTGGTCTTCTGGCCTCCAGGTTGCTGCTCCCACTCTTTGATTTACATTGCAGTCAGAGTAATATTCCAAAAAAGAAACCTGGTCATGTCATTTCCCCACTTAAAAGCCTTCAATAACTTTCCATAACCGCATACTAAATGCAAACCCTCCATCTGGCTTATTAGGCATCAATGGTCACTATTTCTTTTTTTTTTAAAAAAATAAATATATATATATTGACTTCAGAGAGGAAGGGAGAGGGAGAGAGACAGAAACATCAATGATGAGAGAGAATCATTGATTGGCTGCCTCCTGCACGCCCCACAGTGGGATCAAGCCTACAACCTGGGCATGTGCCCTGACTGGAAATTCAACTGGAACCTCCTGGTTCATAGGTTGATGCTCAACCATTGAGCCACATTGATTGGGCTACTGTTTCTATCTCTATTTTTTTCTCTCATTGTTTCCCACCTTCAGCTCCAGTTACAATGACCAGCTTGCCATTTTCCTAAATCACCATTTCTTTCTGGGCCCTCGGCCCCTACACATGTGTGTTCTCTGCCTAAAACTAACTGCCCTGCCTTCAAAATTCACACAGAGATATTCAAAAGGAGACATGCTAACACACACACACACACACACACACACACACACACACACACACACTGCCCTTTGCCCTATTCTTCCCTTTGGTCCACAGCAACCCCAGGCCCTCCTGTGGGCACACTTTTGTGTAGGACCCTCTGTAGGCATCTAATTAATGAGCTCTATTGTGCTTGGCGGTTTCCTTTTCCATCTTTTTTACTAGAGGGAGTATGTCTTATTCATCATTGTATTCCCAGAAGCTGACATAGTTCTGGATACATTGTTGAGGGCAACTATATATTTTTCAATAGCTGAGTAATGAAAAACTTCTGAACAATACTATCCCAAAATGTGAGGTACAATTCCTGTCTCTGGCAGCGCACAAATAAGTGTTACACATCTCAGTGGAGTGAATGCTCTAAAAACTTGGAAAGTTTCTAAGACTATGATGCTACGCATCTGTCTTACATGCTTTTTAAGAAAGAAGCAATGTGTCAGGAAGTAATCTGCGAATTTTTTCTTACCTGTGGGCAGAAGAGGCACTTTGACTCTTTCTCTGGATTGAGCAAAATTCTAATTTCAGGGTGAAACACTCAGGGTGCAGTTGCAGAGCAAAAATATCCCTCCGTAGCAGGAAGAGCTGCATCTCGCAAGCTTCATAAAGATGGCTGGGCGGACTGCTGGGACACAGGGCCACCTGGCCGAGTTTAGGAGAATTGGGCTTTTGTTTCTCCCGTTCACATCTTGTAAAAGGGCAAGAATTGCAGCATCCTCATAACAGACTCTAATCCCACTTCCTGGCCCTTACTGCTTCAGTGACTTCCCACTGCGAGCACCTGTGCTTTGCTTTGCGCTTTCTCTTGCTGCCAGAGCCCCCCTGTAACCTACTGGGCAGCCTGGGAGAGGCAGGGGCGGACCTCCTTCTTTAACTCTCAGGCAGAGGCTGACCAGAGCTGGTATATCCCTGGCCCTCAGGTGGGCTAACTTCAAGGCAGGTGTCTTCCTAGGGTGCCAGAGGTTCCCAGGGAATCTGGTGGGACCTGGCTCCAGCTGCCCGCAGTGAGAACTGACTTGATAATGCAAAT
Organism: Eptesicus fuscus; assembly: GCF_027574615.1. Taxonomy (NCBI): domain Eukaryota; kingdom Metazoa; phylum Chordata; class Mammalia; order Chiroptera; family Vespertilionidae; genus Eptesicus; species Eptesicus fuscus. The sequence goes on from NC_072480.1 coordinate 29,927,952, forward strand.
TTCCTCTCTTCCTGCCCTATTCCCTTTCATGGTTTCTTAGGATCACACCCAAATAAATTCAAATTCTTGTCTGAGAGTTTGCTTCTAGGGGAAATTCACACTTAGACAACAGCTGACAAGCACATGTCCTCTCAGCTTAGAGCCGGAACCTGTCAGAGAAGCCTAAGACGGATGGAGTTACCACGAGCGGCCTTCCTCCTTGAGAGAGGTCATTAGGTGGGGCAGGTGGGAGATGGTGAATGGGCGCTGGTGCGAGGGGATCAGAAGTGGATTAACTGTGGGCAGCTGGAGCCAAATCTCACCAGGGAAACCCTGGGAGCTGGGGCCGAGCACATGAAGGGCAGTTAGTTATATCCCAGCTCTGGCCAGTCTTTGCTTGAGCTCAGGTCAAAGAGAAGAGGAAAGTCAAATTTGGGGGCTCTTCCAGCTGCCCAATCCATTATTGGTTGCATTGTCTACTAAAAAGAATCATACTTTTCTTATATATTTGATTAGGCCAAAATATTATAGAGTCTGAGTAGACTGTGACTCAATATTTACACACCTATCCACAACCTTCAACTTTACCATGTGGCAATTAAAGCCAATAATTGCAAAGATCTTCTCTAAAAAGTGCTCCTTTCCATCCCTGATTTTATGGCAGGGAGAGCAGAGTTCTAACCTATGGAGGGTTAGAGTCAAGTCAGAGACCACCAGCTTTTACATCTGGGGCCTTCATGTTTATGTAATCTCCCCCCCCCCCCCCCGCAATTTTACCCAGAAGCTGACATAGAAACTGAAGCCCAGAGAAAGAAAGTGAGGTGCTCTCAGTTACAAATAGGTTCTCAATTCTTATTCCAGATCCCACCACCTCACAAACAAGCCTAGATGAATTCATTGGAATTTCATTCCTACCCTCATGACTCTATTTTAGATTTTCTTTCTTTAAAAACAATTTTTTTCAAATTTTATTTTTCAATTATAGCTTATACTGGTATTCAATATTATTTTGTATTAGATTGAGATGTATAGCATAGTAGTTAGATAATCATATACTTTACAAAGTGCTCCCCCCAGACCTGAAGAGTATCATGCTAAGTGAAATAAGTCAGTCAGAGAAAGACAAGTATCACATGATCTCACTCATATGTGGAACCTAAATAACAAAATAAACTGATAAACAGAGTGGATCCAGAGACATGGAAGCATGGAACAAAGTGCGGAATCTCAGAGGGAAGGTGGGGGAGGGTGGGTGGTGGGAGGTAATCAACCAAGGACCTTGTATGCATATATGCATGGCCCATGGACACAGACAATGGGGTGGTGAGGGCCTGAGGTGGGCGGGGCAGGGGCGGGGGCAGGCTGGAGAGGGTCAATGGAGGAAAAAAGGTGACATGTGTAGTACTTTCAACAACAAAGAATTATTTTTAAAAACCCACAAAAAACAAAGTGCTCCCCCCAATATTTCCAGTACCCACCTGACACCATACATAGTTATTACAATATTATTGTCTATATTCCTATGCTATACTTTGCATCTCTATGAATTTTTTTGTAACTACCAATTTGTACTTATCAATAGCTTCACCATTTTCAACCAGTCCCCCAACACCCACTCCCCTCTGGCAACTCTCAGTCTGTTCTCTGCCTGTGAGTCTGTTGCAATTTTGTTTATTTGTTCTTTAGATTCCACATATAAGTGAAATCTATGGTATCTGTCTTTCCCTGTCTAACTTATTTCAGTTAGAATAATACCCTCTTGGCCCATCCATGTTGTCACAAATGGTAGGATCTCATTCTTTTTTATGGCTGAGTAATATTCCATTATATATGTGTGTGTGTGTCACCACTTTTTTATCCACTCATCTATTGATTGGCACTTGGGTTGCTTCCATATCTTGGCTATCCTATATAATAAAAGGGTAATATGCAAATCAACCAAATGGCTGAATGGCCGGTTGCTATGACATGCACTGACCACCAGGGGGGAGACACTCAATGCAGGAGCTGCCCCCTGATGGTCAATGTGCTCCCACAGGGGGAGTGCTGCTCAGCCAGAAGCTGGGCTCATGGCTGGGAGTGGGCCTAAGCCATCAGTTGGACATCCTCCAAGGGCTCCCAGACTGCGAGAGGCCACAGGCTGGGCTGAGGGACCCCACCAAGTGCATGAATTTTGTGCACCAGGCCTCTAGTTATAAATAATGCTGCAATGAATACAGGAGTGAATAAATTCCTTTGAATTAGTGTTTTGGGTTACGGATTTATACCCAGAAGTGAGATTGCTGGGTCATAAGGCAGTTCTATTTTTAATTTTTTGAGATCCCCTCTATACTATTTTCCACATTGGCTGTTTTCCAGAGTATCAACTAGGGTGTGTCTAGGACTGACATTCTTCTCCCAGGTAGTCAGGTTGCAGTTGCTCTATTCATCTCTGGATTCCTGTTGCTGCTGTTGCAGGTCCCAACCACACCAACCTGCAGCTGCCCTCGTCCCTCCAAAAAATCTGCTTCTGTTTAGACAGAACTTTTCTCAGAAATGCAATGACTAGTGTTAGGTGTGCATGATTCAACCTCTTGTCAGTCATGTAACCTTGAGTCCTCCATCAGAAGATAAGGGTTGCTAGTTAATTACACAGCCTTACTTGGAAGCTCCATATGCTACCAGCATGCCCACTTTTGTTGGTGCTATGCAAAGAACTCAGGTTATTTCAGTAACGAGACATTTATTGTGAAAAAAGAAACAAGGAATGAGATAGTAAGTATTATAGGAAATTAGGAAAAGGCTTAAAACTAGGCTTCATTGAGATGGTTTGGATCCCGGTATTTTGTAATTAACATGACTTCACTTCTTTATCCTCATGTTTCTGAGGAATTTCTCTCTACATGCCCATTTTCTATTTTATGACTCTGCCATTTTTAGAGCTCCTGCTCATTTATAACCTTTATTGCCTCATGGCCTCTAAAAACAGCTTTTTCTGTGCATTCTTTCACCTTCAACCCCGCTGCTAATTGCTCAACTCTGTATTTTTTTTTTTCCCTTTGAAATTTCTGAGAGAAAAATCTCTTTGTCCTGCCTAATTAGCATTGTGCCTTTCTGGACAAAGCTGTTGTGTCAAGTCACCTAATAAAACTCTGCATAGCCAGTATATTTGCTGGCCTTTCATCACTTGCTCTAAGTGATGATGTGTTATATAAAATACTTAAGGGGACATTTAGATCTGCCTTTCTTAATCTAGTAGACGGGGGCTTCCGAGGAGAGTCAGTAAACTTTGGCCTGTCTGGTGCCTGTCTCAGAGACAGGGATGTATATGGGGATGATGCCTCTTTTCTCCTTAGAAGTCTTCACTCTCAGCACTTCACATTCATGCATAGAATGAAGTGGTCTGGTGGCTTCTAGGTAAATAATAAACTGTGCTGCTTCTCTGACCATTCTCCCCCCAAAATTCCAGACACCTCTGAAAGAGACTTGGTAGCCTCAAAAAGGAGAACATATTTAGATTCCTGTGTCCCCAATTGTATTCTATATAGAAACTTAGGGAACAAAGGAAAGTGAACCCTGGGCCTCTTTGAACCAAACCTTAAATGCATTTTGGTATGTGATTAGTTTCAGAAAAAGTGATTATTGGCTACAAACCCTCCCTCATGATAATTTGGATATTGAAAGTGATGCATTTGTGTTTGGGCTATCTTTATGTATGAAGGTGGTCCTGAGTTATGGATGATTCATTCCTCGCTATACAGAGCACTTGGCATTACTAAATGAAGTTTAAATTGGAGAGACACTATACATTACACATGGAAAAAATTTGCATTTTAACATCTCCAGAATGCTATTAAATATCTCAGAAAGATTCATAAAGGAAAGTGTGTCCTAGAGCTTGAAATAGAAAGTGATTGGAAAAAGTAGAAATAGAGTTCCTATTTTTCAGAAAGGAGCCATATCATCCCATAAATCTTTGAAAAGAAGTTTTCTTGGGCTGTGCTCTAAGCATTCAAATGCTTCCCAGGAGCACCTTGACCTTAAATTAACATTTATAGAGTTTAGTTGACATCAAGCTTTGCAGTTTAATGGAAGGTTTAAAGTTGAAGAAGGTAAGTAGTCTAAATTGGTATTGTATATTAAGTTCTGAATAAGGATGCATTTCTATAACTACCACCGTTTTCATTTATTTCCCCCTCTAGAACAATAATAACAATTGGCAAAATATATGAAATGCATTTTGTTTCATGAATAATACATTTTTATATGTTAACCTCATGGAAACAGAAACAGTTCAATAGTAACAGCAGCATTAATGCTGTCTTCTCAAGGAAGGGTATATGTGACAATCTCTGCACTGTCTGACCTTGATAATGTTGTTTCCTGTGGAATCTGTGATGCAAATGTAGGGCCTAAGAAATATTAACCGCATCTTAAAATAATAAAGAGGCATCTTTAAAAAACAGAGAAAAGAAAATATACCGTGTTACCCACAGATTCTGTTACAAATCAAATGAAAATGAGATGCCCCATTCTGTTGAAACCAGGAGTACATTCTAAATGGAATACGAATGTCGGGAGAGTAATATATAAAGCATGAAGATGGTATTTTAATTCTGCTAATGAGTTACTCCTTGGTTGTATTGCAGATAAAAAATGGGCTTCCAATATATATACACATATTTCTGCAGTGCATAGAGAAAGATTTATAAATGCTTGGATTTAGCACACTAAGGAAAGTTTCATTTCTCCAAGTGTTTCGTCTGCCAGAATAACAATACTTGGTCTCTAGAAAAGATGCTTTTGAAAGAGCCAGTTACTAGGAAGACTAGCATTGCCTTTACACTGGAAAAAGCTCTGGGCCCCAACCCAGGGGAACTCAATCCTCCCTCCTCCTTCCCCTGTGTTTTGGAGTGCCTTCCTCAAAACGTTCTAACTCCTGGTGGCTGTGACCAGCAAATGTGGCAGTGTCATCCCAGGAAGGTGCCCTGAGCCAGACAATTCTCTGTGACCCTGGGCTCCGCATCTTATCTTTGGGGTGCTCTCCAAACCTCTTCCCACAAGTGTGGGGTCAGTCAGATGCTGCGAGGAGCTCCTGGGCTCAGCGTTCGTGAGGTTGCCCTGGGGCCCTGGGACCAGCTGCCAGTTCCTGGAGAGCAGCCTGTTGAGCAGGCTATTCTTGCTTGAGGTTTAGTGATTTTTAACTCAAGGCCCATAGCTTATAGGCCCTTGGTACTCTTACTGGCATCTAGGATGTTGTTCTGTGTCCACTGGATAGTTCATGGTGCTGGACCACTGGTAACCTGCAAGTGGTCTATTAACTGTAGACCTCACTCAAATGCAGTCCTGTGAATGAAGGCAAGAAAACATTTTTCTCTAACGTGAATATCTTTTAAAATAGATTTTTATTGACCTCAGCAAGGAATAGAGAGGGAGAGAGAGATAGAAACATCAATGAGGAAAGAGAATCATTGATCGGCTGCCTCCTGCACGCCCCACACCAGGGATTGAGCCCCCAACCCAGGTATGTGCCCTGACTGGGAATTGAACCATGACCTCTTGGTTCATAGGTTGATGCTCAAGCACTGAGCCACGCTGGATGGTATAATGTGAATATTATGAACAAGAAGGAATTATATTTTTTAAGATGTCCAACTGGCTTTATAAGATAAAGATATTTATCTTTTACCTACATGCCAAATGTCATTGGAATTGGTATAAAATCACCAATTGCTGTGTTTGTGTAGAATACAATAATTGTCAGAATATTCAGAAATTTTCAACATTCCCAGGATTCTGTGTCTTAGGGAAAACATTAAGTTATGGCATAGTACAATTTAGATGACTGAAGCCAGGCTGCCCAAATATTCAAGGTTTTGTTTTTAAGACTTAAGAACATCCAGGATTTATAGAAAAGTGGAGAAGTATTTCTTAAAAATGAACAGGCCAGTCAGAAATAAAATAACATAAGTTATACACAGTCACATATATGTACTCACACATTATCAATTAGGCCTGCAGCATTTGCTAGCGACAGTTCTTCATAGTCCCAAAGGGAGAGTGGAATGATTAAAGTGTTTCTCCTGGACAGGCATCGTTGCTCTTTAAAGAGAAGAAAACTCTAGTTAACATCTGGTTGCGATACATTATTGAAATATATTCCAGACACTGCTTCTTTCGGTCAAACAGCTGGAATCTTCTTCTTTTTAAAAAATAATTTTGATCTGCCTAATCTTCAACTTCCACTGGCAGGGGGAAAAAAGCATGAATAGCAAAGAAATATACCCTCTTTCTGAGCACCTGTTCTGTACCAAGCTTGCAACGAAATGTTGTGTATGTTATTTCTAGTAGGGTCAATGCCCCACTGATCCGCTGTATATGAGAAGTTATAATCAGCACACTTGCATGCATTTTGTTGTTGTATCTTAGTCTATATTTTGATTGATATGTATCTATATCTTATCTATATATATAAAAGCCAAGCAACCAGAATGCCAGAATGACTGGAACAACCAGAACAACTGGTTGCTATGATGCCCACTGTGGCCGGCCAACCAACCAGCCTAATAGGGGGGCAGCCCCTCCTCCTGGTGGGCCTGGCCCCCGATCACCCCCGCCCCCCCAATCAGGGGTGGGGCTGGCCAGCCAACCACCCACGGCCCCTCCCCAGCACTGGCCCTGCCCGATCAGCCCCCATCAAGGGGGGGGGGGGCAGTCAGACCCCACCTGTGCACGAATTCGTGCACCAGGCCTCTAGTATATTTATATCTAGGTTCTAGTCAGGAAACTAGAAGCAAGAGTAGGTATCAAGCAGAGACAGAAAATTATTTCCATAGGTGTTTGAAGTCTGAAAGAGTAGAGATGAATTCATAAATTGCCCTAATATTAGTAACTTCTGGGAGCAGCTACCACCCCTGGGCTCGAGGGAACAAAAGAGAAAAGAGGTCATCAGAACTTAGGAGCCTAGGGTTGGCCCCCACCTTTCCCCCCAGTTGGTGTCAGTCCCTGAGTGGGGATACCATGTTTGCTGCTGGGAGTGCCCAAAGAACCTGCAGGCTGGAGGAGTGGCTGTCCAGAAGCTGAAGAACAAGACAGAAATAACTTCTCCCTTCCTTCTGCCTTCCAATCTCCTATCTGTGCTTCCATTAGAGAACCTAACAGAGGATCGGTTGATGCCAAGGGAGCCTCAGAAATGCAGTTTGTAGAATCCCACCCATCACATCACATAGAAAGGTGGTTTTGGAGCTCAAAGACAATGTGCAAATCATCCATCCATAGCTCTGCAATAATTATTAACTAATTTAGTAATTTTATATTTAAATGTTTGTCCAGATCAGGAAAAATTTACTTTAAGATCTTTAAAACCATTTATAGTTGTTGTATACCTTGGAGCTTTGTGATCACAAAGGGTCCAGAGTAAGGTTGGACTCTAGCCATTGTAATACTCTATATTATTATGAGATGAAAATATATGTATTGATGTTTTATCAATTCATATGCTCGCTCATTTAAATGATGTTTCTAAGCATTTTTTGCATCTGATATTATGAATCAATTGACATAAAAATTTAAAAAAGGTAGATCAGTTTCTACTGGCTTCAAATCCAAAATGCTACAAAATTTAAGGGTATGATAAGTTTTCCAAATTCTACACCAGAGAATATGGTTCAAAATTTACTTTCATTAAACATAGTTGAAAACAACTTTTTACATAACCTCAATGGGCTTGCATCCTTAATTGACTCTAATTTAGCAACATGTAGCAACTCTTCCTAAATTTCTCTATTTGTCATCCAATGTGCTGTTCTCCTAATGCCCCCAAATATTAATTTTCTTATACTGTACCTTTATACATAAGAGAGGTATTATTTATTGACTATGCCTAAGTCAATGCCTAGAGTCAGAAGTAGCAATGCTTTCTTTCTGGTGAAGGAAGATGATGAGTAGAAAAACAATGTAAAAGTCAGAAAAATGTCAGTTCAAACCCATTAATGATATCTATTATCTTTGGTATAGTATTTTTATAGCAGGATTCCTTACCCCTGGCACTATTGACATTTTAGGCCAGATATTCCTTGTTGTGGGGAGCTCTCCCAGGCATTGTCTGATCCCTGCCAGATGCCAATATACTCCTCAGATCTTGTGAGAACCAAAAATGTTCCCAGGCCTTGCAAATTCTCCCCAAATTGAGAACCAGTGCTCTAGAATATATACCGTATTTTCTGTGTATAAGATAAAATCATTAGACTGAAAATCGAGGGGCATCTTATACATGGAAATCAGCCAAGGATGGAGCTGTGTGGGTGCATAGCTGCCCATACCTTGTCAAACAGGCTTCCTCCAATTACAAGCCTTGTTGTTACTGACCTCAGCTGATGCCATCATTGGAGTTGGAGGTGGAGAGTGCACAGATGCAACAGGGACTGGAGCATTCTGAGCACATAAAGATGTCAAAAAATAAAAAGATAAATACCGGTAAGCAATTGTCTTACTCTGCAAAATTCAAACTGAATGTGATCAGCCATACAAAAGAGCATGGAAATAGAGCTGCAGAGAGACAATTTGGACCTCCTCCCACTGAGTATATGATCAGACAGTGGAGAAAACAGGAAAAACAACTCCTTAAGATGCCAAAAAAGAAGAAGGCCTTAAGAGGAAAACCAGCAAAATGGGCAAATTTGGAGCAGAGGCTTAGGACTTGGATTATGGAGCAGCGCCAGAGTGGCTTATGTGTGTCAACCAAGCTTATTCAATGTCAGGCAAGAATGTTTGCAAGTGAAATGAACTTTGTTGATTTTATAGGAAAGACAAAATGGTACTTCAATTTCATGAGGAGAGAAGGGTTGACCATGAGAACACAAACAAAGTTAGCTCAGAAAATGCCACCAGTTTATGAGTATAAAATCCAACAGTTTCACTCCTATGTCATACAACTCCACAAAAAAATATGATTTTGAACCAAGTCAGATTGCAAACATGGATGAGATGCCTCTCAATTTTGATGTGCCTTCCAACAGAACTGTTGATGTGAAAGGAATCAAAACAGTGGCAATCAAAACAATGGCCATGAAAAGACACACTCTACTGCTGTGCTCTCATGCTGTGCAGATGGTACTAAACTGCTTCTTATGCTTATTTTTAAGAGGAAAACATCCTAAAGAGACCATACCACATGGCATTATTGTGCAAGTTCAAGAGAAGGGAAGGATGAATGAAGACATTATGGCCATTTGGTTTGCAAAGGTTTGATTCAGAAGACCTGGGGGGCTCTTAAAGAAGCCAGCTCTACTTGTCTTTGATCAATTCTGAGCACATTTAACAGAAAAGACAAAAAGGGTTGCATCAGATTTGCAAACACACCTAGCAGTTATTCCTGGTGGACTTACAGGTCAGCTACAGCCACTAGATGTTTCAATCAACAAGCCCTTTAAAGCCCTGATGAGAGAAGAATGGAGTAGATGGATGCAAAATGCAGGTGATAACTTGACACGGACAGGAAGAGTGAAAAAACAACCATTACTGAGGTCTGCAATTGGGTCCTAAACTCATGGTATGGCATCAAACAAGAGATAATTGTGAAGTCCTTCAAGAAATGTGGAATCAGCAATGCCATGGACGGAATTGAGGATGATCTCACATATATAGACAGTGACTCAGAAGACAGCAGTGATACAATAGAAGTTGAAGAAATTGATATGTCTGGAACTAACAGTGATGAAGAAGAGAGCAGTGATGCAATAGAGGCTGAATAAAGTGATATGCTACATAATATCATAGTACTGATATATATATACATTACCTGCGGTAATTACTAAATAAAAATGTGTTCTGTTTTATGTTTAAAGTATTGATTTCTTAATTTTGGGTTGGAAAAGTGGGGGGGCATCTTATACATGGGAGTGTCTTATATACAAAAAAATATGGTATTTCCTCAGCTAATTATAATTCTTCTTCACATGGTTGTTGAAAGAATAACATTATATATATATGTGTGTGTGTGTGTGTGTGTATATATACATATATATACACACATATATGTATATATATATATATATGCATGTGTGTGTGTATGTATATATATATATATCCTATATAATAAAGAGGTAATATGTAAATTGACCATCACTCCAACACCCAAGATGTCTGCCCCTATGTGGTCAAAGATGGCTGCCCCCATGTGGACACAAGATGGCCTCCACAAGATGGCCAGCAGGGGAGAGCAGTTGTGGGCAATCAGGCCTGGAGGGGAGGGCAGTTGGGGGTGATCAGGCCTGCAGGGGAGGGCAGTCAGGGGTGACCAGGCCGGCAGAGAAGGGCAGTTGGTGGTGACCAGGCTGGCAAGGGAGGGCAGTTGGGGACAACCAGGCCACCAAGAGAGGACAGTTGGGGGCGACCAGGCCAGCAGGGGAGAGCAGTTAGGGGTAACCACGCTGGCAGGGGAGGGCAGTTAGAGGCAACCAGGCTGGCAGGGGAGGGCAGTTAGGGGTAACCAGGCTGGCAGGGGAGGGCAGTTAGGGGCAACCAGGCCTGCAGGGGAGTGCAGTTGTGGGGGACCAGGCCTGCAGGGGAGGGCAGTTAGAGGCAATTGGGCTGGCAGGGGAGGGCAGTTAGGGGCGACCAGGCTGGCAAGGGAGGGAAGTTAGGGGTGACCGGGCCAGCAGGGGAGGGCAGTTGGGGGCGACCGGGCCTGCAGGGGTGCATGTTAGGACCATATATATATGGTCCTAACATGCACCCCTGCAGGCCCGGTCGCTAAATCTGCTAATTTGGGTGCATGTTAGGACCATATATATATATATCCTAACATGCACCCAAATTAGCAGATTGATGCATAATTGGCAATATGAGGGGTTGTGACCTCACACAAAAAAATTAAAATATTTTTGACTATGAGGACTTGCTGCTAAATATGTGTTCTGATCAACATTGCTTGGGATTTTTTTCTTTTTATTTAAACATTTTTATTGATTTCAGAGAGGAAGGGAGAGGGAAAGAGAGGTAGATGATGAGAGAGAATTGGCTGTCACCCACACACCCCTTTTTGGGGATGGAGCCCGCAACCCAGGCATGTACCCTGACAGGGAATCAAACTATAACCTCCTGCTTCATGGGTCAATGCTCATCCACTGAGCCACATCTGCTGGGCTCGCTTGGGATCTTTAATTCTGCATTTAAATTTTGAATATCTTGTCCATCATGGATTTTTTGGTATTAATTTTTACTTTTTCAAAATACTGTTTTAAATATTGTCAATATCGCATTAATAAAATGTTTATCATATTGATATTTGTTAATAAAACATATCATTAAAATACTTTAATTAAAATAAATAAATATTATATTTCAAATATTTCTTATCTTAATTACTGCGTTTTCGGTCGCCCCCCTTCAATTTTGTGCTTAGTTCACGCCCTGACATGCAGGCCCAGGACAGCCTTCTTAAATGAGTGTTTGCACTGTAACAACATCCCCAGATGATTCGGAGGCCTAAACGTCCCAGGGGTACACGTAATTGTCCCAAGAAATGCGGAGGTGGACGTGGGGGCAGGTGGTGGAGGCAAGGCCTGGGAGGGCAGCGTGGGGCACATTTCAGGTACTTCCTCAGATCTTCCTCCCTGGAATAGTGGCTGCAGGCAAAGCGGAGGGAGCTGTTTTTATGCGGGGTGGGGTGAGGTGAGTCATCTGCTCTTTGGACGCCTCGCTGATACAGTGTGACACAAAGTGGGAAAGCATAGCATTCCCTCCTCGCCTGTGAGAACGCGGCGAAGCCTCCGTGAGAAGTCTGCAGGGAGTGCGGCAATGACTCGTGCAGCTTCTCACGGAGGGTGCTGGCGCCCTCAAGTGGCTCTGTGGGCGCTGCCGGCGTGAGACCAGGAAAGGAGCAGCAGGTGTGAGTCGCAGGGTGAAGACCTGGAAGAAATACGGGGTGGGTGGGTTTTTCAGGGGACCAAAGACTGCTATATGCTGGTGAGGGCAGGAGCCAGGGAAGATACCAATTATCCAGCTGTCTCCACTGGGAACCAGGAACTGGAGAGAAGGTGGAGAACTTAGGACACGTGTTCATGAATTATTTCAATTTGAAATTTGAGGGTCTATTCTGCCCCCAGCAATGAGTGGGCAAACAGTGGTGAAATGCACGTGATTATTCTTCAATAAATATTAAATACATCAATGCATGAATCCTGGACTTGGGCCACATTGACACTCTTCTCTGCATGAGCACAGTAGAGGCCCAGGAATAGTTATTGCGTGTGATAGCCCCAGACCAGTGGCTCTTAAATCTGTGAAATTCAATTTGACGAACAGGCAAATTTTAATCACGGCCAGATTACATTGATACTTGATACATCTCACATGTCTGTATCCTGGTAAAGAGTACGTGGAGTGTTTACGCTATAGAGTACGCTATAGTGTTTAATAAATATAAATTCATTTAAGTTAGCTTGATATTATTCTGAATTTTCACCTTTAAGTTATGCCAAATGGGTATTCAGTTCCACAAGGAATACTGTGTGTGTGTGAAATGATTTTTGTTAGCTCACGTTCATAGTTCAAATAGTTTGCTTTCTTATAGGACTTTTCATCTGCTGAGTTAGAGTGGCAGAGAGGACTGAACCTGGGGACAAGAGAGGCTGGAGTACAAAATTCTGATAACTGCGTTTAGCACTGTGTATTTCTTTTCATAATCTGGGCAAAACTCTAATTTCTTACACACACATATTAAAAGTATATTGCATATCTCATGTAATTATTTTTAAAGGGGACCTTATGCTTAAAAAGTTGAAAACCCTGAATTGTGGACGATACTTTTAGAATCACGTTTAGCAGATAAGGAAACGCTAAGAAATTAGGGATTTGCCCAGATGATTAAAAAGCACACCATTTGGGAAAAGCAGGTACCATAATCTTGTGCTACAGACTTTCTTGTCCTCGGGCTCAATCCTCCCTGACTCGGCAGGAAGAAAGTAAACTTGTAAGAAAGTCAACTATTTTAACTATGAAAGGTGACCTAAAGAAAAATGATTTCAACACCAAGTTGGTTGCAGCAAAATTCATTAGCTTCCTTCAAGATGAAAGCGGGTGTCTGGGTGACATTCCAAGGTTACTAATGCTTGTCAGTCCAACAACTTGCAGACTGTACATGATGGGGAATCTTTGGGGTTTGGCATCAAAGGAGAGCGGATGTAAAAATGGCCCTGATGGATGTTCTGAGGTTGTTTGATCTAAATTCAGAGAAAATAGCAGCTATCACAGCTGATGGAGTACCCGCTATGACCGGGAAGATGAATGGTATGGAGGGGGGAAATACTAAAGTCAGAAAACCTCGTGCCAGACATTTTTATCATATCTTTTTATTTTATTTTTTTTTTTTACAAACCAAGCTTGACAATTTGGAAATCCCTTGGTACGGTTTATAAAATAATGACTTCTCAATGAAGGCCTGGATTCGCCAGCAGACCAAGCAATTATGCGAACGATTTCTGTGCCCCAATATGGCTCCCTGTCATTGCATTTTCAAGACAAGTCGCTTCCATAAGGTGGAACAGGATCTACATATGATGTGTATCTTTGAAACGTTAGCCATCAGACACGGTCGTTGCCAGGCGCCCGGCGTCCCAATGACAAGGAAGGTATCCTGTGTTATGTTTCCGCTTCTGATTTACACTCAGAGGAGAGCCAGCGGGAAGACAGAAGTGCTGCGGGGTCATTTGTATTCTTGTATCATTTCTCCTGTGTTCAGTGGCGTGTATGCTCTGATTTCATTACCATGGCTGTTTCTCACTTTCAAGCTCCTTTCAAACATACACACAAACACACCCTCACACCTTCCCACTCACACACGACTCTTTAGAGCTGCAGTCAGTGACATGTTTTAAAAGTGTTTCCTTGTGTTAATGCTGCCCTTCCATCCGTTTCCAAGCTCCTGGACAACAAGTACGGAGTGTATTATGCCCTCTGTGTCCTCCCCACACAGTGAGTGTTCAATAAATACTATTGACTGTCTGACACGTCTCCCTCTTTTCCTCTTTGTCTCTGACACCTCTGCTTTCTTTCAGAAATGATATTTTTAAAGTGGCAATATTTCCCCACTCTGTACTTATAAAAAGCTCTTCCCGGCCTCCAACTTTTTCTTTATGTAAGACTTTCAACAATAGACAAAATATAGATGGAAGGAAACCAATATTCTCCTACCCCTTAACAGTAAATCTATTTTTAATTGGAATGTGACAAGTATCTTACAGAATAGGAGCTTTTTCCCCAAGAACAATGTTCGCGTGAACATCTCTATTGAAGTAGCCATTAAAAAAAAATAACTCCTGCCTGTCCTACCCACTCCAGCTACTCCTAAATTCAAGGCAGGTATTAATGGACAGTCCATCTTTATTTGTCTTCTATACAATGGGTCAGAGACGCCTTCTACATTCAGGGTCTCTATTGTTCTCTCACAGAACTTAAATAGCAGTTTGTCCTCCTTTTGAAATAGACGCCTAAACCACAATCATTTTTTTAAATCTTACTTTAGGAAAAGTCTTGGTTGTTCAGCAATATCCAGAAATATGGACTTTTCAGGAGACATGAAAGTGTACCCTCCATCAGCCCGAACATTGTTTGATCTCGCAGGGGCAAGGTAATGCGCCTTTATTACCGTTTGCTTTCTGTTACAGCGGTTACGGGGTGTACAGTTGTGGTCGGTGATGTTACAGGGAGATTGCTCTCCTGTCATAGCCTCCCGTGTGAGTCAGCCTTCTGGAAAAGGCACAGGGAACAAATCTCAACCAACGTGGCACCTGCCTTTCACTGTCTGCCTCGATGCGCGTAATTATAGTTTAAAGCAACAGTCTCTTCGGTACTGTTTTGATCTCTTTTGTGTTTGTGTGTCTGCTAATACTTCTAGTTGAAAGCCTCTTGGAGCAAAAGAAAACTTAGAAAAAGGGTAGGCCATCAATAAAAGGCACGAAGATTAGCATAAGATGCCAGTGTTTTTGGTCATTTCTCACTTCCCCGCTGACAGGTGCCTGCCTCGGTGCCAACGCTGACACCGTATCTGCAACACCTACGGCGGTTAACCACTGCCGCTGCCCATCCTCTGTCAGGCCCCAGTAGTCCCACCAAAAACCCCCCTGCAAACTGAATATCTGAGGTCTGGTTTCCTCACAAGAAGACCCTAGACAAAAATTCTAACGCCAACTGTTTATTTAGGAAGTGATCCCAGGAAACCATCGGCATCAGAAGTCTGGTGCTCTCCGTAGTTAGGAGGGAAGGGTGGAGGGACAAGTCTCTCCAGTGGGGCGGGTGCCCGTTTTCTGCGTTGTGCTGGATCTATCTCCCCGCGCTTGGAAGCAAAGAAAGTCAGTGGGGGCAAGAGGTGCCTGTGGCCCTGCCAGTTGCCCAGTCTTTGCCACAGGCGGAGAAAGTGCCCGTGGGCGAACATCGCCACCTGGGCCCAGGTTCAGCCGAAACAGCAGCCCAGGGTGTGGCTTCTTCTGTGGGGCCGGGGACACAGCTAGAGGAGTTATTATATGGGAGTCTCAAAATACCCCTTCTCACTTTTGAAGCAGAGAGAAGATGAACTGAGGCCAGAACAACCACTGGACTCTTAATTTGCTCCCTGAACATGTCCTTAGACTGTTCTAGGACCAGGGAGACAAGAGTAAGAGGTGGTATGGACAGAACATGTTCCAGGCCCTGACCTGTGAGGTAGCCATATTTTTAGAGATGAAAGCTGAAGCACAGAGAGATAAAGTAACCTGCCCAAGGGCACACAGCTGGTAGGTAACAGAGCTAGGGTTTGAACTCCAGAAGCCTGACTCCAGAGTCTATTCTTTTTTTTTTTTTAATATATTTTTATTGCTTTCAGAGAGGAAGGGAGAGGGAGAGAGAGATAGAAACATCAATGATGAGAGAGGACCATTGATCGGCTGCCTCCTGCATGCCCCCTACTGGGGATCGAGCCCGCAACCTGGGCCTGTGCCCTTGACCGGAATTGAACCCGGAACTCTTCAGTCTGCAGGCTGACACTCTATCCACTGAGCCAAACTGGCCAGGGCCAGAGTCTATTCTTGAAATCCCTGTACACATTGTCACAGGGAAATAACATTTATTTACATCTGTGCTCATCTTTACTTCCTGTCATGTTCCTAAAGGAAAGGAAGAAATGACGGCGCGGTGCCTTGGGAACTGCTTAGCCTCCTTTGTGGAGACTCTTGGATCTAGGCAGGCCTGGGGCCATCTGAGCACGCTCCCTGGCGTGCTCTTTATTATTGGTGTTGATAAATAAAACATGATTTACTGAAGAAAGCAGGCCCAGAATAGTATTTTCAGCATATGGCAAGGGGCCTCCTGCTTGGGATTATAAACCTCATTGATTTTATCTCTTACTTCTTCTATAACTTTATGTTCCTATTCCCATATGTCTTTCCCCATCTAAATTATACAAGTAAAGAAGTTGAAACCATTCCTCTTTCCAAGACAATGACCACAATACTTCAGGGCAATCCAGCCACCATAATAACCCTTGAGTATTTCTGTTGGGAAAACAGGCTGAGCATGATAATTATTCAGGTAATCTTTTCCTCCCAGGAGGACAGGCAGTTATTTTGACAGCTTACTTCACTGTTACGGATAAAGTTTACATTGTCAATTAATGGGAATACACCAGGTAATAGTCATGAGCTCTCAGGGGATCATCTCGAAGCCATTTCCAAATGTCCTTTATGGAAGCATATGGTCATATCCTCCACTTCATCACCAGGTCAATCAGCAGTTGCTCTTTAATATGGTATGTTCTTCATGCACCACTGCCATTTCCAAGCTCCATCACATTTGTTTTTCCCCCATGGTGCTTGAAACTTGCTTAAGCCACTGATTATTGCCTTGCCACGAGCTCTGATCGCTCTTCTGGATGGTAGGCATTCAGATGTCATCTTTAATTTGCGATATTAATATTGAACTCCATCACCGTTCAGTGGTTTTAGTGAAGTATTTACATATAGACTAGCAAAGTGTTTGAGCAGGGCATTGGAGACTGCCCCTCCCTAACTGCAACCGTAAAGTTGACCACAGCATCTGCATGACAGGGCTGTGACTTCTGGTTATAAAGCGGCCTTGGAGGTTTGTTTCCAAACACAAATGAGGTGTGTTTTCACAGCTCTGTATTTCCTCTCCCGTTCAGACTGTGCACGATTGGCGACAACAGTGCTCTGACAACTGTGTTTTATGGCTTCACATACTTTTAAGGAAGATGAACGATCTCAAAGAGTTTCTACTGGGAATCACATTTTAAATTAATGAACTAATTAGTTAAGAAATGCATTACTTTATTATGGAGAGAGAGAAACCTTGTACCATCATAGTATGAAATGCATGATATGTCCTTTTCTTTTATGACATTAGAGCAAGGTGGACTTGTTAAGGAACATTTGGACGGCTCTTATTAATGATCTGATTTGAAGATCACCTCACCCTGTGAGGGCGATGGGTATCAATCAGAATTTAAGAGGTTCAAACGGATGAGAGAAAAGAAAAGGGAACATCTTCCTGCTGGTGTTGTTGGATGACCTTGTGCCCTGCTATGTTTAAATTGCTTACTTCCTATAACTCTATAAACTTCTGTGTTTTCATTTGCTGGATTAGATTGAAGTGTCAACTATATTTGATGAATAGCATTGGTAATATATGTTCATGTTTGTCTTTGCTCTTTCTACTTTTATTTATATAGAGTCAGTATAATTTATTTCTCCTGAAAAAGCTTTCAGCAAAAAAGATTTTTTAAAGTACAAATACTTTTTAACAGGGCTCTAGGGTTTGTGATGATCAAATCACTCATCTTTCCTTTTTCTTTCCTGCTTTTTTTTTTTTTTTTTTTGCTTGCTCACTTTTCTTTTAAATCTAGTGACTAAAAAGAATACAGGAAAGTTCAATGATTGCACCTAAGCAGAATAAAAAGTTAACTTTGTAGAGGTGTCATGGCTGCCCCGAGAGGCTAGGACGAGTTTGCACCGGTTGTGCGGGGCCCGGAGCCCACGCCTGGGAAACGCAGCGAGGGAAAGCTGTGCCTTGACTGCGGAGGCGACAGCTTCTCGCGTTCCTGGCGATGGCGGCGTCGGGAGCTGTGTGGCCCAGAAATCCTGGGAATTGGCCAACAACATGCAGGAAGCCCAGCGCATCGATGAAATCTACAAACACGGCAAGAAACAGCAGCAAGAAATCCTGGCGGCGAAGCCCTGGGCTAAGGATCACCCTTACTTTAAGTACTGCAAACTCTCAGCATTGGCTCTACTGAAAATGGTGATGCACGCCAGCTCAGGAGGCAACTTGGAAGTGGTGGGCTTGATGCTGGGAAAGGTGGATGGTGAAGCCATGATCGTTATGGACAGTTTTGCTTTGCCTGTAGAGGGCCCTGAAACCCGAGTAAATGCTCAGGCTGCTGCGTAGGAGAGTACGTGGCCGCATATAACGAAAATGCCAAGCAGGTTGGGCGCCTTGAAAATGCAATTGGCTGGAATCATAGCCACCCTGGCTACGGCTGCTGGCTTTCTGGGATTGATGTTAGTACTCAGATGCTCAATCAGCAGTTCCAGGAGCCATTCGTAGCAGTGGTGATTGATCCAACAAGAACAATATCTGCAGGGAAAGTGAATCTTGGAGCCTTTAGGACATACCCAAAGGGATACAAACCTCCTGATGAAGGCCCTTCTGAGTACCAGACTATCCCACTGAATAAAATAGAAGACTTTGGTGTACACTGCAAACAATATTATGCTTTAGAAGTATCATATTTCAAGTCCTCCTTGGATCGCAAATTGCTTGAGCTTTTATGGAATAAATGCTGGGTGAATACGCTGAGTTCCTCTAGCTTGCTTACCGATGCAGACTATACCACCGTCCAGGTCTTTGATTTGTCTGAAAAATTAGAACAGTCAGAAGCTCAGCTGGGACGAGGGAGTTTCATGTTGGGTTTAGAAACACACAACCGAAAGTCAGAAGACAAACTTGCCAAAGCTACTCGAGACAGCTGTAAAACGACCATAGAAGCTATCCATGGATTGATGTCTCAGGTTATTAAGGATAAACTGTTTAATCAAATTAACGTCTCTTAAACAATCACTAAGTAGTACTTTTGCCTGAAAGCCAGTGTGAGAAAAATACTCAAGTAACACTTTAAAAACAGTTACCAAAAATCTGATTAGAAGTATACGGTGCTCTGAAGTGTCCTGAATATATTAACATCCTGTAATAAAAGTCCTTAAAATGAAAAAAAAAAAAAAAGTTAACTTTGTAGACAAGCCTTTAGCTTGGTCTATGTGGTTTTAGCTTAAGTTGCTAATAGCATAATAATCTGAAGAATTGTGCAATTATCTGGATAATTTAATTTAAAAATACCAGTCTGTAGCCTTCTCTATTCAGACACTTTATCTTTCATATAGCAGGCCAAGCATAAGATTGCGGGGTTATTGTAGTTCTTGCTGACTAGGAGAAATTTGTTCTTTCGGCAATCCTCAGGTTAAAATGGAGTATGCTTGTCCTGGCCGGTTTGCTCAATGGTTAGAGCATCGGCCCATGCACCAAATGGTGTCAGGTTCCATTCCTGGTCTAGGGAACATGCCTGGGTTGCGGGTTTGATTCCCCTGGCCCATCATAGCGCATGCAGGGATGTGTCTCTCTCGTATCGATATTTCTCTGTGTCCTTCTCTCTCCTTCCTCCATTCCACTCTCTAAAAATCAATGGGAAAAATATCCTCAGGTCAGGATTAGCCATAAATAAATAAATCAACAAAATGGAGTATGCTGTTATTTGTATAATCAGCTACTCACTCTGGATTTTCACTTAGATCAGAATATTGTGTTTAGGTTAATAGGCAGCCAATTTGTTTCAAAGCTCTCTGAGGGTTAATAGAAAAAAATGGTTGGGAGGAGGCAGGAAATAGGACAGAAATCACAAAGTCAGCATTATGAAAATCTGAAAACTACCTCTCACAATAATGGTTAGGAAATGAGAGGCAGCAAAAAATGGGGGGAAATATAGGAAATACAAAGCTGGATTGGCAGGAGTAACTGGTTTAGTCCCTTCTTCCCCTGTTCCCTCCCTCCCTCCTCCCCTGTCTTCCTTTCTTTCTTATTTACTTTCCTTTTTAAAAATAGTCTATCCTGCCTTGACCAGTGTGTCTCCGTGGTTAGAGCATCAGCCCAAGCACTGAAGATCTCAGGTTCGATTCCCAGTCAAGAGCACGTACCCCAGTTGTGGGTTTGCTCTCTGCCCTCAGTGGGGTGAGTGCGGGAGGCAACCAGTCAATGTGTCTCTCTCACATGGATGTTTCTCTCTGTCTCTCTCTCCCCCTCCCTTCCACTCTCTCTGAAAAGCAATGGAAAAAATACCCTCAGGTAAGAATTATATGTATATTCTAACTGAACTGCATTGTTCCCTCATTTCTTTTCACCATCCATGAATTTTTTCTGCTGATTGAAATCCAGGATCCTTTTATTGTTTACCTAGAGCAGTTGAAACAAATAATAGAAATGATAGAACACTCAGGTTAAACCAGTTCAACACAGAAATAATGATATGCTTAATAGAACGATTTCTGCTTCTTGTATCCATTTGTCTCTGATCCACAGTGGAGATGACTGCCCTGACCCACCGGGCCGGGATCAGCACAACCTGTGTTCTGAGTGCCCCGGGCTCAGATCCTGACTTCTCTGGGACTCTGTGAAACAAAAAGGGATGACATGCATGCTTTTGGAAGACTCTGGACACATTTGTCTGACATCAGAGAGTCAAATAAGCTGAATTTTAAAAAATGAAGAGGCTGCTAAGAGTAGCAAATTATAGTCCTGCATGACTGAACACCAGATATATAAGCTCATGAATTTATAAAAACCAGAAATAAACCTGATTTTAGTTCTCATGTACATGTGGATAATGTGGGATTGATAATTTTTAATTTTCATAGTATTGACAACACAGATGATTTTTGGAAGTGAAATCAACATTAGCCAGAATGGAAGAATGTATTTGTTTTATTTTTAATGCAAAGGTTTCCAAATTATGTGATTAACATGTAAAATGAGTCAAATTGTACCTTTGATTAATCTTGTATAACTGCCTTTGCAGTCAGTTGTTATAATTCCTGTTCATTTGGAAAAACAATATGCTAACATATGGGCTAACATAAAACTGAAGTTAATTTTAAACAACGAGGTATTTTTATAAACACACGAGCAATCATTTGAGGGAGCTTAAACATTACAAATATATGAAAATGTTTATGGTCTTGGCTCTGAAATGAAAATTACCATGTGGACCCTGAGAAGACAAATTCATTTGAAGAAATTTATCTGTTAAGATGAACAAGGTTGATCTGTTAAGATCAACCAAGACCCAGATTTCATAATAACATAAGCCTGCCGGCCATTTGCTGAGAGGGTTCTCAGGAAGAATGTGACTGACCTCTCATCTGGCACTATATGCTGCTTCTATACACAGTCTGAGTCAACAACTGCAGGGAAACCCTGGTTTCATCTTTCTACCAACAGATGAAGGCCTGCCCTGTCCAATCAGAACTGCACAATTTGGATACCTCATTTACATAAAACGGACCTAATTGAGAACCTGGGTGGGAACTTTTTAGATAAAAGACTGCCTTCCCTTTGTCTCTGTGGAATGCATTTTAGGTTGCAACCTCAATCTGTGTCTCTGGATCTGCAGCTGCTTTTTGCTCAAATAAATGCCTTTTATTCTTTATTACAGTTTAAAATTAATTTTGGTTTGCAAGCATATTATGACCTGTAGATGTCTAATAGATATCTCAAATTTAACAGAATCTAAACTGAGCTCTTCATAGTTTATCTCCTCACACCCACCCCTCACTGCTGCTGCAGTGTCCCTGTTTTACTCTTCAGTTTTCATTCTTCCCATTGTTCAAAGACAATCTATTTCTCTCACATCCTATGTCCAGTTTTTCAGCAAACCGTATTCATTCTACCCTTAAAATATGTCTCAAATCTGACCACTTCTCACCATTTTCATCACTATCATTACTCTGTCCCCTGAATTCCCCTGAATTAATAGCTGTCTAGCTCTTCTCCCTTTGCTCAACAGAACAGCAGGAGTGATTCTTTTATTTTTAAATGTGGAGTACATATTTTAATTAAAGATGACAATGTCATAATTGAGGAGAACATTAACAATATGTAACTCATTAAAATTTAGATTATATCAAACTATATAAAGTGATAACCATGCAAATAAAATACATGATAAGGGATTGAGGTAAGTGCAGATGCATTTTGGCTGAGAAATTAAAAGTGAAAATATTTTTTTATTTATATGCAACTACTTTTCAAAAGAGTAGTTGATTTGAAATTGTTCCCCCAAGAAATCCAGCAAACTTTTAGGTAAGGTACTCCTTTCATTTCCTTAATGGGCAAGAGACTTCTGCTCTCCTCTTTAGGGGGAATCTTCTCGACTCTACCACCTCACTGCGTAGTAGAGAGAATTGTGACTCCCCAGGCCTAGCCTAGGGTTTGGGCTCTATTGCGCTCCCTCAGCTGCATCATTGAATAGTAAGGGAGGTTGTGGTCTTCCATGGGATGGGTTAAGGTTGGCTCTTCCTACTGGCAGGCCCCAAAGTGTAGATTTGCTAGGACAAGAGGAATGGTAAATCTAGGAGTGCATCTCTCCCAATTCTTTAAGATCAGCGATACCTTTCTTCCCAACCCTGTAAACCCAGTAGCACCAAAGAATAGACTCCAGGCTGCTCTTTGATTTCAATCATCCTTTCCTTGATAATGCCACAAAGCTGGTTAACATGAAATGGGGTTAATGTATAATCCTGGAAGAGAAATTTTGATCCACAGAGGATGGGGTTCACTCAGAAAACACTTTGATTTTAAATAATTCCAATTTGTTGGGAGAGCTGAGTAAACTAAAATCCTTCTGAGAATGAACATGCACATTGTTTGTCAATAAATTCTTTCTCCCACGAAGAAACAGCACAGGCTCTACAGAAGCACCACCCGATGTTAAAACAATTAGCTCATAACGTCTCATT
The DNA here is from genome assembly GCF_027574615.1 of Eptesicus fuscus. NCBI lineage: Eukaryota > Metazoa > Chordata > Mammalia > Chiroptera > Vespertilionidae > Eptesicus > Eptesicus fuscus. Next base: position 29,950,961 of record NC_072480.1, read on the forward strand.
TGAACAGGAGTACCTCCAGCCCGGCTCTTCTCTTCCAGTTCTGCCATTTGCTTCTGATAGGCTTTTAAAGCTGCTTAGGGGTGATTCTTTAAAAATATAAATCAATGTATAATTCTCTGCTGCTCAAAACACTCCAATGGCTTTCCTGTCACTCAGAGTGAAAGACAAAAGCTTTACAATGCCCTATATGATATGGTTCCCATTACTTCTTTGACACTTTCTATTACTCTCCTCTTTGCTCATTTCATTTGAGTCATTTTGATGTTTTTGCTGTTTCCTCTTCGTGGCAGTTCTTTCAGATATCCTCATGGTTTCTTCAACTCCTTTATTCTACGCTCAAAGGTCAACTTATGAGCAAAACCTTCTTTTTTAATATATTTTATTGATTTATTACAGAGAGGAAGAGAGAGGGATAGTGAGTTAGAAACATCGATGAGAGAGAAATATCGACCAGCTGCCTCTTGCACACCCCCTACTGGAGATGTGCCTGCAACCAAGGTAGATGCCCTTGACCGGAATCGAACCTGGGACCTTTCAGTCCTCAGGCCGACGCTCTATCCACTGAGCCAAACCAGATTCGGCGCAAAACCTTTCTTAATTACCTGATTTACAATTGTACACAATTGTATAACCTCCTAAAACTGTGTATCTTTCTTTTATATTTATCATTTCTTTATAGAATATATTACTATCTGACTATATATATATATATATATATATATATATACACACACACACACACACATATCCTATCTAATAATAGAGTAACATGTAAATTACCATCACTCCGCTACGCCCACGATTGGGCGGTGGGAGGCTGGGGGGCGGGACTCGGGGTGGCCTATCCGGCCATTGAGAGGCATGGATCCGCTGCCACTGAGGGGGGCTACCCTGCTGTTGAGAGGTGCAGGAGGTGGGACTCCTGCCCCCTGTGCCTCTCAATGGCCAGATCCACAGCTGCTGAGGGGGCCTGCCGCGGACACCCAGCTGCGCCTCTCAACGGCAGGGTAGCCAGGTGTCCACGGCAGCCTCCCTCAGCGGCTCTTGAGAGGTGCAGGGGGGGGGGGGGGAGTCCCGCCGGAATCCTGCCCCCTGCACCTCTCAACAGCAGGGTAGCCCCCCTCAGCGGCCGCGGACCATCAAAAGCGGGGGAGCTGGGTGCCTGTCTGCTCTGGCACCAGGCCTTTCAGAAGCCTCCGCCCAGCCGGAGGCTTCTGAAAGGCCTGGTGCACCAGCGGACAGGCACCCAGCTCCACCTCGAAAAGCAAAAGCGTGTAGGGGACCCTACACGTGCATGATTCAATCATGCACTGGGCCTCAATCACACACACACACACATATACATACATGCATATATAATCTTATAAATAATACTGCAATACTACATGTACATATATATTACTAATATACTTTATATAGTCAATGTTTTTGTTTGTTTGTATATATGTATATCTATCTATCTATCTATCTATCTCTATCTATCTATCTCTATATATAATTTGTTTTATTGTTTGTCTCTACCAGAATGTCAACTCTGTGAGGGCAGAGATATTTTAATATCCTCCTTACTGCTGAATAACATCACCTGGAACTCTATCTGGCACATAGTAGATGATCAATAAATCATTATTAAATGAATGACTAAATGAATGAATAATGTGAAGGGTTCAGAATGAGTCACCCCAAGATGTACCTCTGTGGTGGGAAGATTCTTTTGAGCTAAAGGCAGCTTTAGCTGCTCACTCAGGAGAAATTTCAATCCCTCCCTTAAACTACCTAGAAGAACTTGAGTCTGGTCCATAATGAAACAGATTATCACAGGTAGCTTCTTTAACCTATATATAAGGAAGGGCAAACTTTTATTTACTAAACATCTGCTCTTCCAATCTATATATATATATATAAAAGCCTAAGAGACCATCTGACAGTCCGACTGGCAGCTATGACATGCACTGACCACCAGGGGGCAGACACTCAGCGCAGAAGCTGCCAAGCTGCGGTGACTTGGCAGCTGCAGTTCTTGGGTGACACACCTGGAACCAGGGAGGAGGGAACCCGAATCCAGAGTGCGTCACCTAAGAACTGCCCTCTCACAATCTGGGACCACTTGGGGGATGTCAGAGAGCTGGTTTCGGCCCTATCCCCACAGGCCAGGCCGAGGGACCCCTATAATTCTATTACTATTATAGAATTATAGTAATTCTATAATAATCCTTTGAAGCCTCCAAGGTGCATCACCTCACCTGGCTCAGAATGTCTTATCTATCTCAATCCTCCTTTCTATCTCTGAACCTCTCCTGTATGTGTTGTCTCCAACTCTCTCACATATGCAGGGTTCCCATACATATTATGTATTAAATTTGACTATTTTTTCTTGTTAATCTGTTTCATGTTTATTTAGTTATTAGGCCAGCCAAAAGAACCTTGAGGGTGGAGGAACAGTTCTTCTTCCCACACAATAAACTAATCAATGACGTGCCATAGCTTATGTATTTCTTGAAGTATATCATAAGTGAAATCACCAAGCCTCTTTATTTTTTAAAATATATTTTTATTGATTTCAGAGAAGATAGGAGAGGGAGAGAGAGATTGAAACATCAATAATGAGAGAGAACCGTTGATTGGCTGCCTCCTGCATACACCACACTGGGAATCAAGCCCTCCCTCAACCCAGGCATATGACTGGGAATTGAACCGTGACCTCCTGGTTCATAAGTTGACACTCAACCACTGAGTCATGCTAACCAGGCACCACCAACCCTTTTTAAAATTAGACTAAACACTATGAAATTGCTGATATTCCACTTTTGAACTATATAAATGGCTATTTCATATGATTCAACTTGATAGTATGTGTACATTTCCTTTTTGTTTCTTATCTTTTGCCTCCTTGGGTTTCCTCAACTTCCATATCATCTCTGGTTTTCATTCCTCACACTCACCCAACACTTCTCAAGTCCACTGTCAAAATGAAGAACTGGCTTGGTCAGTATATTTCATGATAGTCTTTTTCAATGTTTTATTCACAGCCTGAGATCTTTCCCACATCAGCCACACATGGGAACTAAGCAGTAGGTATATTGTGGGAGACAGAAGCATATGGAGATGAGGACCCCCACCTCTTCTATCAATTTCTTTTGCATATTTCTGGAGACATACGACCAATGTCTAACTTGGCTGAAGTGCATAGCCAGCTAATGAGCACAGTGTTAATACTTTCTTCTACATAAACTATTGTTATCAAACTAGAGGGGCTCATTTGCCTGGGTGCATCAAAGCCAATAAAACCTGAAGAGGAGTTTGCATCACAGAAAGTAGAGGTATATTTAAGAAAATGGCACCAAGCCGGGAGACAGAGGGGAGCTAGTGCTGTAAAACTTGGCACCCCTGGCTCCCTCAGGGACAGATTATATATGGGAAAATTTATTGATCATGATGACTAAGGGAGTTGGTGTCCTGGGCTCTACTGATTGTTGGAGCCATGGTAGGGAGGAGTTGATCATTGTATCAGGTCCTCATGTCCACCATGGCACTGTTCTGTCGGGTTTTGTGAGGGGTGTGGTCCATAGGGCCTGCTTTCATGGGCCCTGGGCTGAAATATGACTGAGTTCAAGATATTATCTGGTCAACAAACCTGAGTCCTTATTCTTAAGACAGTTTGATGCTGAGCAGAATCTAATGTCCTAAGGGCTTAATGATTAAGGGAATGGATGTGCAAGGAAAGAGGGAGGCAAGTGAGTCATAGTGCTATTAGACTGGACAAGGCCAGTTTGAATCAAGAGGAAAGAAAGGTCATATTAAAGAAATGAAGTTTCTGCATGGTTACATTATGCACTGGTTATGTATGACAAATGATCCATGCAGCTGTGATATGGCCATTTCACACAGAACAATCATAAACAGGATAGGCCAAATTAAAAAAAAAAAAAGGTACAGTTAGACCCTTCCTATTAACAGGACCTTGCTTTGGCCAGGTGGGAACTTGGAGAAGGTCTTGGCCACAGGGTAGGGGTGGGGCTGGAGCAGTGGGGATTACAAAATCAATCTGCATTACCCAGTTCAAAGAAAAACACTTTCTAATCAGCCTCTGGGTGGATGGGTGAGCCAGTGAGGGCTGGGCTGGTTTTGTGTAGCTGGTATGTGTGTGTGGGGAGGTGGCAGAGTGGGGAGGACAGGGACATAAATGGAGGAGGTGGAAGACCTGGAAAGTTGGCCTTCCCTCTCTCCTTGACCCTGGAGAGGGTTGCCAGTCCCTGGGCCTGACCAGGGACCCACTTTAGGTATGGGAGGTAAATAGGGTGTCCTTAGATTCTCAGCCCAGGCCCACCTGTGCCACCCCCTCATAAACCGTGGGCTCCATAAAGTTTGTTCTCCACAACTGACAAACACACAGAAAGCCTAACACACTTCCGCCCTAATGCTGCACCTGCGTAGACTGGACCTACTCTTCACACCTCCCTTACTACTGTCTGAAGCAGCACGATGGACATCTCCTGGAACAAGGGTAAGGAAAGAACCACTGCCTCTGCTGATAATGTGGATACGCTCCTTCTGACTGATAGGTTACTGGGGACAGTTTGAGGTAAATTCTGACGCAGAAGCATCTTTTACTTTTGCTTTGGTTAATTTTAAAAACTTTTTATACAAGACCCACAAGAAGTTGCAAAGGAGTTCATATGTACCCTCCACCCAGCTTTCCCCAACAATAGCCTGTTGCATAGCCATAATATATTAGTAAAATCAAGAAATATACATTGGTCTACTACTGGTTTCAGACAGAGGATCTTATTTTATAATGACGAAGGAAGAAATGCCACCTTAAATTACATTTGCTTTTGCCTAAGGTAAAATAAAGTGACTCTGAGCAGCACCTCTTTTCTGCATTTCCTCTTACTGAAGAAATACAATTATTAATAGTTGGATGGTTGGAAAGTGAGTTGTCAAGTCTAATCATGCCATCTTGTTTCGCCTCTCCGTGGGTGTTCAGGTTTGGTTGCGTCCTGGGTCTTTGCTGATCTCTGAGATGCTTGACTTCCAAATCAATACACGCTATCAAACTGCAGATTCCCAGTGCTCAGACACATGTGGGAGCAGCCACAGCAACCACCTTTCCCCGGCTGATTATTCAGAAGGAGACAGGCTGTGCTCTGGCTAATCGAGCTCCCATCTCTTTGAATCAATCCCATCTATTTGTAGGACTACATGCAGCTTCATCGTTTGCTTTCTCCTAGCCACCCATCTAGGGCTTTATTATTGCAGTCTATACAATCCACAAATTTGATTTTCCATGTGAATTGGTTATTGATGGAAGTGGGTGATGAAATTATGCTTTCAGTATGGGTCAGACTCAGGTGGTATATATTCTTCTCTCTTCTTCACCGATGTATGGTATTAAAGTTTAATAGTTTCACATATATTCCATCCCCAGCAACCCAAAAGCTTTCTTGCACCAGCTGTTTTGAACAACTCTTGCAGGACTCCATGGAGGTTAATCAAATCCTCAAGTGGGCTCCCTATGAGAAGTGGCAGGGGACTTTCCTCCTGAAGGCTCCAACATCTTCTTTGCCTTGAAGGTAGCCATAAACGGATGCAGCTACCTTGGATTCACCTAAAAGACTTGAGTAAATTATTTCACCAGGTGCCACAATATCACGGTTTGCACTTCACTGTGATTTGACAAATTTATGTTTTGTGGACTGAGGCTTGCATCACCTTTCTAAGTCCACATCTCACTGCTGCTCTAAAAGAAAAAAAAAATTCTGACATTTAAAGAATGGTAAGGAACTATTCAGAGAGACTATCATGATAGATGTAGGAACCACTGTAATGGGGTCTTGTAGTGAAGAAGAGAAATTGACTCAAATACAAGAAAAATTAAGCATTTTGAGTCAAGGAGCAGGGTGATGGTCAGGGGATGGGTAATTGTTAAGAGAACACTTCAGGGGTGGAGGGGAGTTTTGGTTAAATCAACCTAACAGGTTGACTTTGCTGAAGGCAGGTCAAGGTGATGAGACATCACTTGGGGAGATGGTGAAGGATGAGATTAGATATCGAGAGTGAACAGTTTTAGAGGATAAGGGATTCTGCCTACATTGACTTTGAGGGTTCTTGCTAAAATTGGACAATACAGAGATGAACAAAGAAGTCTAAAAGTTGAGGCCTAATTTAAAAGAGCCCAGTGGTGCCTGATTAGAGTTTGGTAAAAAAGAGACCCTGTTAATGTTTAAGAGGCAAAAAGATGCTTATTTTATTATTGCTAAACAGATGGGTAAGTTTTGTTAGCAAGATATTAAAATATTTTCTTTATCTGATGCCCGGCTGGTGTGGTTCAGTGGTTAAGCATTAAGCTATGAACCAGGAAGTCATGGTTTGATTCCTGATCTGGGCAGATGCCTGGGTTGTGGGCTCAATCTCCAAGTATGGGGTGTGTAGGATGCAGCTTATCAATGATTCTCTCTCATCACTGATGCTTTAATCCCTCTGAAATCAATATATATATATATATATATATATATATATATATATATATTATAATTTTTTTATTGATTTTTTACAGAGAGGAAGGGAGAGGGATAGAGAGTTAGAAACATCAATGAGAGAGAAATATCGATCAGCTGCCTCCTGCACACTCCCTACTGGTTATGTGCCTGCAACCAAGGTACATGCCCTTGATTGGAATCGAACCTGGGACCCTTGAGCCAAACCTGCTAGGGCAAAAATATATATTTTTAAAAATAGAAAGGACAAGATCCTTAAGTTGTTTCCTGGCAAACTGAAAGAGGAGAGCAAATTGACTTCATCCTCAAACAGAGCTTCCCTCGGAACACTGTAGTGATCAGAGAAGAAATTTCAGGCATTTCCCCCACAGTATTATCTTCAGAGACTAAGATCTTTGTAGGAACCAAGATTTCATAAGTATGCTATTGCTAAGAGTCAGTCTCATGCACATATGGGGCCTTGGAAATAACCTCTCTTATCAATCTGAGGAGAAGCAATTTTTGCAAGCATGGACAACCTGGGAGGATTAGAAATTAATGCACTGGTTTTTCAACTAGAGCAAAACACAAACTATGTGTATCTCTGGCAGTTTAGTGAAGAATATTTATGAGAGAAAGTATGGAATCTATGTAGACAATGAAAGGATAATCTGATGACCATGTAAAAAATAAATAGGATTCTAGATTGTAACATTTTACATCTTTGGGAAAAGATGTAAAAAGGAAAAATACATTTAACACTTCTTAGGGTTAATTTTAGTCCCGGATCTGTGACATTGACTAATGCTTTATTTGGTTTTGCTTTTAATTTTAGCCTTTCCCACCTGCCTCTGCCTGCCTCACTCTCAGAAGACAATCTTGCCTCCCAATTAATCAAAAATATTGAGGCCACTAGCATGACCTTTCTTAAATCCTGACCCACTATCTATAAACTATCTGCATTCACACCTGCACTCAGTTTCCTTCGCTGTGTCTCAGAGGCTCAGGTGTTTTCTTCTCCTTTTTAAGGTCAAACCCTCCACCCGTCTCTTGAGCCAGCCACTTTCTGTGTCTTTCAGGTCCCTTTTTCATCTTTCAGGCTCTTCCTAGGATTCAAAATCTGTGTAGACATTTATATACTAAACTCAAGATCTTGGAAGAAATTTTATCTCTTCCATGTTGGTTAGCATTTTCCTATCTATTATTGTATACTGGATTGATATTTGAATTCCCTTTTATTAGTCAGGGCCAAGGAGACTTTGAGAGTGGCTGACATGCATACAAATGTTCACACTGCATTGATAACTTCTTTTTGAAACATTTTTATACAATGCACAAATTTGGTGCTTATAACATTAGCAATTAGAAACAAATTTTTTTTTCTATATTTGAAAAGCACAATTCCACTCAAATCCCCTATTGATTCAGGAGGGGTTTTATCTTATTTAAATACCTGGTTTTCACAATAGGGCACATATGCATCTATATGCTAGTGTTTTAATAATTCACACTAATTACGCTGAATTAATTTCTGCTTGAAGCATTTTTTAATGTGCACCTTTCCTCTTTCACGACAAAAATTTGGATGTCAATAAAATATAGCCTTTAATTTTAAAAACTCGGCAGTAAAAAAAGTGAGCTTGTTATTTTCTCTAGCATCATGTTAAGTCTATACCAAGCAAGCATCATATTGATTTCAAGCATAACCTTTTTTTCCCCTTTCCATGTTTTTGACTGAGGCATATTGGCAATATGACATTAGTAACAGATAATAATACTAGTGACTATAAAATTAATATTAATGTAGTGTTTCACAAATTGCAGAGTGCATCACATTATCTCGTATCATCCTTTGGATGACAACACAAGTGGCATTATACTGTAGGTGTCATTAGCTCCTTTCCACAGATAAGAGAATTGAGACTTGTGAATATAACAGCTGGAAAGAGACAAAGTTGCATGTAAAACCATATCATTTGACATTTAAAATAGTAATTAAAGGTGATCACTTGGGTTGACACCAATATTTATACATAAGTGCAAAAAAATATTTTGAAGGGGTGTGAGGTGGTAAAACTGTTTCTGGTTTAAATCAAAGGATTAAATATGCTCCTTCATTTTCACATTTGTTTTTAAATATACTATACTAGTAGCCCTGCGCACAAATCCATGCGCCAGTAGCTCTCTGCAGGGCCTGGCTGCTCTGCACCCGCTGCCCAGAGGTTCTCCGCAGCCCAGAGGTCCATCCGCAGCTGGGCATGGAACGTTTGCCTCGTCACCCGGGCGACGACACAAGCGTTCCACGCCCCGGCCTGGCCAGAGGCTCATCTGTAGCCAGGCACAGAACACTTGCCTCTTCGCTGTGGCAACAAGGCAAGCATTCCGCCAGGCTGCTCACGCTGCCCGCTCTCAGTGGCTGCCCCCCCGGGACTGGGGGACTCCAGCAGGGCTGAGAGGACTGGGCGCCACCATCTTGTGGTTATGAGCGCCGCCATCTTTGTGATGAAGTGATGGTTAATTTGCATATTATCCTTTTATTAGATAGAATAATCCTACCTAATAAAATGGTAATATGTAAATTACCATCACTCCGCTACGCTCATGACTGGGCCAGCGGGTGGCGCAGGGGGCGGGACTCGGGGTGGCCGGGGTAGCCGATTGAGCCAGCGGGACGCTGAGCTTACGTCGCCAGTGGCGGCGCGAGCTCAGCATCTGCACCATGGCTGTGCTGCAAAACAGAAGGGGTCTCTGGAGCAGCGAGGTCACGTCCCACCACGGACCATCAAAAGCGGGGGGAGCTGGGTGCCTGCCTGCTCCGGAACCAGGCCTTTTGGAAGCCTCCACTGAGCCGGAGGCTTCCGAAAGGCCTGGTGCCCCAGCGAACAGGCACCCAGCTCCCCCGCGATCGAAAGCGAAAGCGTGTAGGGGACCCTACACGTGCATGATTCAATCATGCACTGGGCCTCTAGTAGTATATAATGATATATTTCTTATATCATTTGTATTAGTTATTTTCTTCCCAATATTTACTTTGTGCTATTTGTTTAATAGTTCCCCAAATATACAACCAGTGTTTGCAAAAGGCTCTAAATTTTCTGTTTTAGTTTCTATTAACTGCATCTCCAAGAAACTTCTAGAAGAGAAACTCTGACCCTAGTGATATCCCTGATTGCCAGTAACTAATTTTCTATATTTCAGTTAAAATAAGACCGTGGTTTTCCGAAATTGTTTCTTCTGAGAGTTATATTCCAAACCACAGCATCTATTTAACTTTCCTGTCTACACATTTGAACATGAAGGCTACAAACTCATTTATGCTTTAGATAATGTTACTGCCTTTTGCACATTGTTCCTGTGTGTTCTCTCACATGCACTTACTGCCTCCTTCAGAGAGCTAGTATTCCATCATCCTACATTTTCATAATGTTTGTGAGCAGATCCTTTATTCAATTCTCAGCTTTAGCTTTCCTTCTCATTGTTCAATGTCTTTGAAGTTCAGGCTGTCAACGTTGCCATCCCCTCTCTCTGTTCTGTATCTTGTGCCTCTGATACTTGTTATTCTTATCTCTGATTACTTCCCTCAGGTCCTATTCACTCACAGTGGCCCCTTTCCACTCTGGGGGCACCTACTGTTAGATCATTCACAGAACCCTGGGATAGCCAGTAATTGCTTCCTAAACACTTTCCATTTCTTTTTCTTATTTGCTCTCTTATCCTTCTGTAATGTACTCAACATGGTCTCCGTTTCTTCCAATTGCTTTTTTAAAATTTTTTTCAGACTAACATACCCTAACCATTAAAATTATTTGAAATAACTATGTCCTACCATCTCTATAACTCAGACCCAACATGGAGACTTTTATAGTCTTCTTTTTGCATTTAAGCATTTATCCACATCCTTTATGTGATATAGTTCTTTGTTAGGTGTGCTAAAAATATTTAAACCTAATTTACTCAGATTATTTTTTGACAACAGATCAAAGATAGACTGAAATTTTTCTTTATATTAATTTCTGAAAATGGACCAAATGAGCAAAGCTGTAATGTAAATAAGATTGAGTAATATTTAAACTTCCTGAATTATACCACACATTTGATAATCCTATCTAATAAAGAGGGAATATGCTAATTGACCATCATGCCCTCACAAAAGATGGTGGCACCCACAGGCAATAAGGAGGGAATATGCTAATTGACTGTCACACCCTCAAAGATGGCAGCACCCACAGCCACAAGATGGCGGTGCCCAGTCCCCTCAGCCCCACCAGGGCAGCAGGTTGCAGCACAGCCAGGCCCACCCCCAGGTGGGTCCGGCCACTCCGCACACCTGCTTCTGGAGTCCCCCAGTCCCCTCAGACCCCCAGCTGCCCAGGGCTTGCCTGAGGTGCAGGCAAGCCTTGGATGGCAGCTGCCCAGCCACCAGGGCCACCCGAGGCTCAGGTAACCAGGGTCATCCGAGGCTTGCACTGCTAGCAGTGGCAGCAGCAGAGGTGTGATGGGGGTGTCACCTTCCCCTGATCACTGGGTCACCTCCTGCCCCTGAGGGCTCCCAGACTGGGAGGAGGCAGGCTGGGCTGAGGGACCCCCCCCTTCAGTGTATGAATTTTCATGCACTGGGTCTCTAGTAATTATATAATTGATAATTATATAATTAATAAGCTATAAGTAAGTTACCAACCAAAACAATGGAATTAGTACCTTTACTAGGTAATAGGTTCAATAATATAATTTTTTTTAAAAAAACAAAACCCTACTATTTACATTTCATTCACTGAAAAAGAGCTTCTGATTTTCTGGAGAACTTTCAAGATGGCAGTGGAGTAGGTGGGTCTTGTACTCACCTCCTTCCATGACCAAACTGGGAATCTACACTAATAAAAGAGAAACATGCAAATTAACCATCACTCTGCTACACTCACCAGCCAATCAGGAACAAGTATGCAAATTAACCCAACAAAGATGGCGGCGGCCACAAAACTGGAGCGAGCAGGAGGCTTGGGTTGCCCCTGGCGATGGAGGAAGCCAAGCTTCCCACCCACCCTGGCCTGCCCTGGCCTCCGTTCAAGGCTACAAAGTTTCAATTATAGAAGATAAATAAATCCCAGATACCAGCTTCCAGCCAGCCCTGGCCTCCGCTCAAGGAGGTGCTGAAAAAAAATAAGCCCCTTACCCAGACTGGCCACACTGCCATGGGATAAAGGTCCCCACTGGGGGCTTGGCCAGCCTGCCAACAGCCATCAGCCCCTCACCCAGGCTGGCCAGGCACCCCAGTGGGGACCCCCACCCTGAAGGGGGTGTGGCCAGCCTGCAAACAGCCATCAGCCCCTCACCCAGGCTGGCCAGGCACCCTAGTGGGTAGCCCCACCCTGAAGGGGCTGTGGCCAGCTTGAAAACAGCCCTCAGCCCCTCACCCAGGCTGGCCAGGCACCCCTAGTGGGGACCCCCACCCTGAAGGGGGGTTGGCCAGCCTGCAAACAGCCATCAGCCCCTCACCCAGGCTGGCCAGGCACCCTAGTGGGTAGCCCCACCCTGAAGGGGCTGTGGCCAGCTTGAAAACAGCCCTCAGTCCCTCACCCAGGCTGGCCATGCCCCCCAAGCGGGGACCCTCACCCCATGAGGGCATGGCCGGCCTGAAAACCACCATAGGCCCCTTGCCTAGGCCTCCCCATGCCCCAAGTGAACCCGCACCCTGATCCAGGACACCCTTCAGGGCAAACCAGCCAGCCCCCACCCATGCACCAGGCCTCTATCTATACTAATAAAAGGGTAAGATACTAATTAGACTGGGAGACCTTCCAGGAGACCTTTCGGACATTCTTTTGGACAAAGCCATGGTGGTGGGGCCAAGGTAGAGGCAGTTAGAGGTCCAGAGGGGAGGGCAGTTGTGAGTGATCTTGCCAGGTGGGTGGGGGGGGGCGGGCATTGGGGGTGATCAGGCCGGCGGGGTAGGGGAAGTTGGGGGTGAGCAGACCAGCAGGGGGGCCAGTTGGGGGTGAGCAGGCCGTCAGTGGGGGTCAGTTGGGGGTGATCAGGACAGTGGGGGGAGGGGCAGTTTGGAGTGAGCAGGCCAGCAGGGGGGCAGTTGGGGCAAGCAGGCCAGCAGGCAGAGTGGTTAGGGGCAATCAGGCAGGAAGGCAGGCAGGTGAGTGGTTAGGAGCCAGCAGTCCCAGATTGCGAGAGGGATGTCCGACTGCTGATTTAGGCCTGATCCCTGTAAACTGGCAGTAGGACATCCTTTGAGGGGTCCCAGATTGGAGAGGGTGCAGGCCAGGCTGAGGGACACTCCCCCCCCCCATGCACGAATTTCATGCACTGGGCCTCTAGTACAACTATATTGGGGAATAATCACCCTGAATAACCAACTAAAGACTATCTGAAGAGGAGTCTTATAACCAAGGATATGCAGAAGAAGCCTTGTTGAGACTGGTAAGAAGGGGCTGGCCCCACTCCCATGGGCAGGACTGAGGTGCTGGAGGGATATCACAGCTTCCAAGGTTCCCCCTAAAAGGCATGGGGCCTGCACCCCTGGCTGGGCTCCCCAGCCCAGAGCACCAGAGCTGGGTAGAAGCAACCACATAGCATTTTCCTGTGAAAAGCACTGGGGTTTCTATCCACCAAGAAGAAGCAGAGTCTGCTGGAGACACAGGCACCCTCATAAAGGGCCAATGCATTAAATTTAACTCACAGCCACTCATGCTGGGCTCTGGTAAAGGAAGGGCGGTGTGGACTGGAGTCACCTGAGGAGAGTCGGGTTTATGGCTGTGGGAAGAAATGTGGAGGATAGCCACCAGCATACCTGGACTGAGTCATTCTCAGATACTGCAGTAACCATTTTCTTGGGCAGAGTAATCCCCTCTGAGTGGTATCAGCCTGGAGAAAAGCTAATACCATCCCCATCCCCACCCCCATTGGAAATTACTCTCACACTACACTGCAGATCTTAAGCCCTGATGAGGATTCAATGGCATAGGCTGGGGTGTAGAACTCTGGGCAGATTCAGGGGGTGTCAGTGACTGGCTTCACCCCACTTTTCTATGGATCTGACTGGTATTTCCCCTCTTAAGAGATTTGATAGAAATATCCTCTCTGCTTCCGGGAGACCCAACCTCTGGGCTCTAGAGGCCTCACTCACCTCACTACTAGGGGCTCCGCTCTGCTGAGGTCAGGACAAAATCTGAGACAGTTTTAATTGTGTGGCTCTGGGGTGGAGGATCACACCCACCACTTTCCTTGAAGTCTGAATGGCACCTCCCCCACCACGGGAGATTCACCAATCCCATCCTTCTGATTCCACCACAGGGTCTTTTAATGACTGAGCCTAACAGGCAGCTGGCAGGTAGAAGCAGGTGGAGGCAGGTCCCCGGGCACCTTGAGGCATTTGCTGACCTTCCCCAGGGCCAAGTGCTACTGAAAGCTGGCCTTGGAGAGCAGCTTGGTCCTTCCCATGCACAGCCAAGCCCAGCATAGGCAGCCACAAACTATGGATCACTTATAGCTTCAAACAGGTTGCCAAGGGCCAGGCACAGACAACATCTGACATTGGCCTGCACAAAGTCCCTCCCAAGAGGCCCAGAGTCAATACACCAAGGGACCAGCTTCAGAAAACACCAGAAAATAATCAAACAAACTTCACAAATAGCATATCCAAAAGGAGACTACAGCAGGAACTAAACTCTGCTGAGGCAAATTCCATATCTTTCTTTTTTAACTTTTCCATTTTCCCCTTTATTTTTCGGTTTCTTAGTTTCTTGTTTCTTTCCTTATTTTTTCTTCTTTTATTTTTTTCTCATATTCTTTTCTTTACTTAATCATTTCTTTTTTTTCTTATCCTTTTTCTTTTCTTATTCTTTTTTTCCTTTTTAAATTTAAATTTATTTATTTATTTACTTATTTATTTTGCTCAACATCTGCATGGCAGCTTGCACACTGTGGTAGGAGTTGAGCCTCACAGGCAACCAGCCTGAGGGTCAATCCCATGCACAAACCGGCTAATAGAAATCAAGACGCAATTACAGCAGGAGGACCTGCATAACCCACCCAAGGGGGGGTGCCTATATTCTTTCTGATTGGTGTTTTGCCATTTCTAGAGCATCCAACTCAGGATATCAAGGATATAGAACCACTGCGTCTCACAGGACACCTACTATATAAAGCCACCCCATGAAGACTGGAAGCCATAGTAGATTTTTCCAAAATATAGAAAAAACACAAAAACACAGCCAAAATGGGGACACAAAGAAATAGGACTCAAATGAAAGAACAGGAAAACTCCAGAAAAAAGAGCTAAATGAAATAAAGACAAGCAATTTATGAGATGTAGAGTACAAAGTAATAGTTATAAGGATGCTCAAGGAACTTAGTGAGAACTGCAGAAGCATAAAGAAACACAATAAAAACATATAAACCATGAAAGAAAACACAAAACCCCAGTCAGAAACGAAGAATACCATATCTGAAGGAATAAAATTAGGTTGGATGAATCAGAGGACCAAATCAGCGATTTGGAAGAAAAGGTAGAAAAAAACACCTTATCAGATCAGCAAAAAGAAAAAAAAAATTAAAAGAATGAGGATAATTTAAGGGAACTTTGGGACAACATGAAATGTAAGAACTCCCACATCATAGGGGTATCAGTAGGAGAAAAAATGAGCAAGGGATAGGGAACGTATTTGAAGCAATCATGGCAAAAAATTTCCCAAACCTGTCACACAAGTTCAGGAAGCACAGAGAGTCCCAATCAAGATGAACCCAAAGAGACCCACACCAAAGCACATCATAATTAAAATGGCAAATCACAAATGTAGCAAGAGACAGTTAGTTACCTACAAGGGGGATCTCATAAAGCTGTCAGCTGATTTCTCAACAGAAACACTTCAGGCAAGAAGGAATAGGCATAAAGTACTCAGAGCAGTGATAAGCAAGGACCTGTAACCAAGACTACTCTATCCAGTAAGGCTATCGTCTAAAATTAAAGGCAAAATAAAGAGCTTCGCAGACCAAAAAAAGGTGAAAAGAGTTCATTACCACCAAACTAGCACTGTAAGAAATGTTAAAGGGACTGCTGTAAGAAGAAGAAGAAAGAGAGGGAGAGAGAAACATAGAAAAATTTTAAATGGAACTGCCTTTTGTCCAAGTCATCCCACTTCTAGGAATATATCCTAAGAATCCCAAAACACCAATCAGAAAGAATATAGGCACCCCTATGTTCATAGCAGCACAATTTACAATAGCTAAGATCTGGAAACAACCCAAGTGCCCATCAGTAGATGAGTGGATAAAAAGCTGTGGTACATTTACACAGTGGAATACTACTCAGCCTTAAAAAAGAAGGAAAGCTTACCTTTTGCAACAGCATTGATAGACCTGGAGATTATTATGCTAAATAAATAAGCTGATCAGAGAAAGACAAATAGCATATTATCTCACATATAAGTGGAATCCAATGAACAAAATAAGCTGACAGACAAAATAGGTCCAGAGATATGGATGCATGGAATGAAATAACAGCTGTCAGAGGGGAGGTGGGAGGGAGGACTGGATGAAAGAAGGTGAATGGATTAGCCAAAAAACCTGTATGCATAATACATAAACAAAAATATGTGGGCAGATGCTGTGTAGAGGTGGGCAAGGTGTGTGTGTGTGTGTGTGGGGGGGTGGACATCTGTAATCATGTTAACAATTAAAATAAATAAAAACCTTTTCATAAAAAATAAAATTAAAATAAAAGAGCTATTTTTGCTATAGAGAGGGTTTGCTTTTGTTGAGTATGTCTTTTGATGGAAGATTTTTTTAAAAAAATGTATCTTTATTGATTTCAGAGAGGAAGGGAGTGTGGGGGGGGTAGAAACATCAATGATGAGAGAGAATCATTGATCGGCTGCCTCCTGCACGCCCCCTACTGGGGATTGAGCCCACAACCCGGGCATGTGCCTACGGCAGGAATCAAACCCAGGACCCTTCAGTCCACAGGCTGACGCTCTATCTACTGAGCCAAACTGGCTAGGACTATGGAAGATTTTTATGCATGATATACTTGCTATTGGGCTCTCTTCTCCTCTGTTTCCTGATCTTATCACATGTTCATTTATATCAAATTCTGACTGTCTAATGTTTCCTGTTCATATTTTTCTGAGCTGTAATGGAAGTTTCAGTGGCTTTGAGTTTTTATTCCTTAACTTTTTTTTCTAGAAGATTTCGCTTATCTTCTTTCCTTCCTTCCTTCCTTCCTACACTTTCTTCTTTCTTTTTGAGGTAAAATTCACACAACATAATATTAACCTTCATAATGTGAATATTTTAGTGGCATTTAGAAGATTCACAATGTTGTGAAACTCTAACTTCTAACTTCTGTCTAGTTCTAAAACATTTTTATCACCTTGTACCCATTAAGCAATTGCTCTCTATCCCAAGCCCCCAACAACCACCAGTCTGCATCTGTCTAGATCTGTTTAGTCCTTCAGTATATTTCATATATAGGGAATCATACAGTATGTGACCCTTTGTGCCTGGCTTCTCTCATCTAGCATGTTTTCAAGGTTTTTCCCATGTTATAGCATGTATCAGTACTTCATTTTTTATGCCTGAATAATATTGCATGCATTTATTTGTCATAATTTGTTTATTCATTCATCCGTTGATAGATATTTAGCTTGTTTATATGTTTGTGCTGTTAGGAATACTGCTCTTATGAACATGCATGCAGATATAGTCATTGGAGTAATTGTTTTAAATTCTTTGGGTATACACCTAGGAGTGGAATTCCTGTGTGATATGGTAATTCTATGTTTAACTTATTGAAGAACTACCAAACTGTTTCCCTCCTAAACTTTTTCAGGTTCTCTTCAACATAAAAACTAAAGTTTTAGACACTATATCATTGAAAGTCAGTTTTCCTTGAATTGTACCCAGATTTTTAAATAAAACTCATTAATTATTTGATTAATTATATCTATTCCTTTGAATGATATGAGCTTCATGAAAGGCATCCTTACATTAAATACTATCATGTAATAGAAACTAGAATTCTCTCTGGCCTATGGGCGTTGGTAAAGGGGAAGTAACTGATGACTCTGCTCATTGAAAAAGAATGCCTGTCATCTGAGTCACCATAAAACCCACTGAGCTGCCTTGTCAGTGACACAGAAAGATTCTACAGTCTTCACAGTGGATTATAGCAAAGTCATTTATTACAAGGTACTTTTATTTGTATTTCGTTTACCTCCTTGCTTATGTGTTTTTAATATAACAGCTAAGCCCAGCTGTCAAGCTCAGCGGTTGAGCGTCAACCTATAAACCAGGAGGTCATGGTTTAATTCCTGGTCAGGGCACATGCCTGGGTTGTAGGCTCGATCACCTGTGTGGGGCATGCAGGAGGCAGCCCTA
This sequence comes from Eptesicus fuscus, assembly GCF_027574615.1. Taxonomy (NCBI): domain Eukaryota; kingdom Metazoa; phylum Chordata; class Mammalia; order Chiroptera; family Vespertilionidae; genus Eptesicus; species Eptesicus fuscus. The sequence goes on from NC_072480.1 coordinate 29,968,819, forward strand.
TCAATGATTCTCTCTCATCATTGATGTTTCTATCTCTCTCTCCTCCCCCTTCCTCTCTGAAATATATATATATATATATATATATATATATCCCGGTGCATGAAATTTGTGCACTCGGGTGTGTGGGGGGGTCCTTCAGTCTGGCCTGTGCCCTCTTGCAGTCTGGGAGCCCCGCAATTGATTGCCCCACAGACGGAGGCCCCGCCCACCACTGCCGGATGGGGTAGCCTGGGTCTCCCTCTGTGGGGTGATTATGGGGCAATGGCGAGGCCCCTCAACCAATTGCATCGCACGTGCCTTGGTGGTGGCAGTCAGTTTTGGGTTGTCACGGCGCCCGCAACCCAGAAGGGACCGAGAGATCAGCAGTTCAGCCCGCTCGCCAGTCCCCGCCCACCTGAGCCTGCTGAGCAGCGCAGCCTGGCATTTGGTCATCTGTTTGGTCATTTTGGACGTTACGGACCCTGGCTCTTTATATATTAGGATAGCAGTTAAATTCTATGTTGAAAAAAGCAGGGAAGAAATGCAAGAAGGAAAATAAGAAAGAGGGGGAAAAAGTTGAGGTGAAAAGCCTCATATTACATGAAGCAAAACATGTTTAAAAAAACACACATCTTTGACAGTTGTTTGTTTAAGGCTGCAATTAACCCCATGGATTGTTCAGTTTGAGAACCATTTTTAATAAAATTCTCCAGTGTCTGTTCAATTCTCTTTATTTTTCACAATTAATATTTATGTCTTTCCTATGGGAGTTATCTTCTTTGTAGGAAATTTAAATATCCAAATAAAAGCACCTTAAGTAATTTTAAAAGAAAAAAAAAAAACCATCTCTTATACTAACTATTTGTCAATCTGGGTATTTAAGTTTATTATATAGATAAACCATAGATGGGCCTTTATATTTAAATATTCTACTACTGTTCTCAGTGGCAGAGAAAGTGCTGATGAAATTAATATCATTTTATGAGAGAATATTTTCATCTAACCCCTTGCCGTTTTCAGTAATGTTTTAAGGAAAATTAAATAACCCTTGAGAATTGAAATGCAAGGATGAAATTACATATTATTGTGGCCATGCTATGTCACATTTTCTTTTATTAAAAATGAATACATCAGTTTAGATTTATTTGACAATGGTTTATGCCTACAGAGTCCAGGCTTTAAAGGTTCATTCTGTACAGTAATACTTCAGCAAGATACATCTTCCTCGTCTGCAGGATCTCATTTATAAGCTAGGCTCACCTTCTGCTTCCTGCAGTAATAAACGTTCTTGCCGGAAAGATTTTAGATGAGATATTGTGTTCCCCACTCTTATCCCCTTTTCAACCTATCGCCCTGTAAGAAGTGTGTTTCTTTTTTTGTGGTCTTTAGAGGAAAAAACTCACTTGACTCATTTTTCCAAAGCAGCTCTTTTAATGTGTTTAGAATTGCTTTCTGAATACTGTCTCTCATGTTACTGTTGAGGTGTTTTGTTATATGTGAGAGAGAAAATAGGAAAATCCATTTAGATGACTGCTTTCTCGATTAAAAAATATGGCTTCAATAAAAAAAAGTGTTTCTCTTGTGTCTCTGTGTCTTTGAGGCTTTTGATGTTTAAGCAAGTTATGGAACAACTAGGGAAAATGTATTTAAATATGCATAAAAAGCCATGTAAAAAAATCTACCACCCAACCACTTTAAAACCTACTTTAACAGGAGTAATTTTTAAGGTAGACGATGATATATGCTCTCAGAGCATGATTACTTGTGTGTGCAGGCCACAGAGTCCTTCTATTGTCCTTCCACAGGCTTTCCTTGCCAGTAGATTAACAAACTCATTTTTTAGCTGTGTTGGCGTAGAGGGCAAAGAAAAGCCTATCAGGACCCTGAGTAGGGCTGGTCCACTCTGGGCTCAGCCTGTCTGGTCCATTTCCCTGCCATGTTTCTGGCCAGGCTATCTCTTCCCTGGCTCTCTGTGCAGCTCTCCCCCCGAAAGAAGCAGCTTTCTGGGGCCTTGCAAGTTTCAGAGGACTATAGGACATCTTACTATTTACAGAGGATGGCCAAGCAAATGTGCACTCACCCCAGTAATATTGCCAGGAGGAAATATGTCTAGTGTCTAAGAACATGAGCCGAGGACCAAGGAAGAGCTGTCACATGAAAACAGTGCCCTGGAAAATGGAAATTAATATTTGAAGTCTCTGTTATCTCATCTGTGAAATGGGGACAATAATATCTACATTGGAGCTGGTTATAAGAGGAAAAGAGTTACTGAATGATTAATAATTGGTAACTATTATTATTACTTTATTTTAAATATATCTTAAAAATAAAGAAACACCATTTTTAAAAGGTGAATTTTAAAACATTTTTATTGATTTAGCGAGAGGAAGGGAGAGGTGGGGAGAGAAACATAGATCGGCTGCCTCCTATACATCCCCTACTGGAGATCAAGCCCACAACCCAGACATGTGCCCTGACCTGAAATCCAGCTGGCAACCTCTCCGTGCATGGAATGATGCTCAACCACTCAGCCACACTGGCCAGGGCAAGAAACACCATTTAGAACCAAATTCAATTTCACAGAATACATAGAATTGAAACATCTCTTTGAAGTTACAATTCCCCAATTCCTCATCTTCCAACATTATCAAACCAAACAATAGACATAACAAAAGCCTCCTGGAGGAGAACTTTAAAGAAATCTCAATTTGAAGTGAGGAGTATGAAGCTAGGAGAAACATATTTTCATTTCCTTTTCAATGAATCTGTCTATTCCCCATTCCCAGTTTTCTAACTCTATGCAGCTGTATGGTGTCTAGAGGCCCTTAAAAGATTTTTATTTTATTTTTCCTGAGATGATAAATATTTTGGCAGGACTAGTCATCAAATGTTAAAAGACTAAAAATGTTGGAATAAAGTCAGGTCTTCCAACTTTTAACTGGAGGAAATATTCTTAGCTCTATTTCCTTAGTAATGCTTGATTTAACCATATAATTTAATTATCTATACTAATAAAAGGGTAATATGCTAATAAGACTGGGAGACCTTCTGGATGTCCTTCCGGACAAAGCTATGGTGGCAGGGCTGAAGCAAAGGCACTTAGGGGTGATCAGGCCAGGAAAGGAGGGCAGTTGCGGGCGAGCAGGCTTGCAGGAGGGGCAGTTGGGGGTGATCAGGCCAGCAAGGGGGGGGGGCAGTTGAGGGCAAGCAGGAATGGGGGGACAGTTGGGGGTGATCAGGCCAACAATGGGGAGCAGTTGGGGGTGATCAGGCCAGCAGGGGGGGCAGTTGGGGGCAAGCAGGCCAGCAGGCAGAGTGGTTAGGGGTGATCAGGCAGGCAGGCAGGTGAGTGGTTAGGAGCCAACGGTCCTGGATTGCAAGAGGGATGTCCCAGATTGGAGAGGGTGTAGGCCGGTGTTGAAATAAAGAACCACATTATGAAAATAACCATGCCAAAGACTACATAAAAGAGAACACACTAATGTTTTCACTTTTTTTTTTTTTTTTTTTTTTGGTATAAGGGAATAATTTTAGAATGATTTTCTACAACATAGAAGATAAAATATGTGGAAATCAAATCTACAGTGGTCCTACTAAGTGTTCGGCATTGTATTAGATAATGGTATTGTATTAAATGCATTGTTATAGATGTTCCAAAGACAAACTAGCCCTTGCCTTCTCAGAGCTGATAATCATGGAAGAGAAATAAGACATTTTCACAAATATCAAAACTATAAATCATTTGGGAAGTGCAAGAAAGGTAAAAATAAGAAAAAATATTTATGAGAACAAAAAATAATGCAAGTGAATACTTTCTGCTGAGACCTTTAGGAAGGCTTTGCAGACAAGTGGCATTTAAACTGGATAGAATTTCAACAGAATGGACAGGTGAGGTTAGAATGATTCAGGAAAACAAAAGCTGTGAACAAAGGCACAGAAACAGCAAGTGGTCTAGTGTGGCAGTGAGAGAGAAGGCATGTATATACTGGTTACCTTGTGGGTCACATTGAGGAGGATGCACGTATTTTAGGGATGTTGACAGGACATCAAGGGAGGAAGAGTAAGAAAGAGGGAGAGCTCTCAGAGGACATTAAGACCTATCCCTGAGGAGCCATTCCAAAGAAACCAGGTAGAGTTGGTTTCTGGTTCACTGATATATTTGAGGAAGGTAGTGGAAAAAAGAAATAAAGAAAAGAACAATGATCAAGTATGCCATTCTCTCCTCTTTTGTGTGTGTGTGTGTGTTTTGGTTTTTTTTTGGTTAATCCTCACCCGAGGATATTTTTCCATTGATTTTTAGAGCAAGAGAAAGGGAGAGGGAGAGACACAGAGATAGAAACATCGATGTGTCTCCATTGGTTACTTCCCACACAAGCCCCCACGAACCTGAACCAAGGTACCAGTGCCCTTGACTAGAATAGAGGATGCTTCAGTATGGGCTGTGCTCTAACAACTGAGCCAAACCAGGTAGAGCCATTCTCTCCTTTTGACATGTAAATGTTTCTAGGATGATTCGGAAGGAGAAGAGGAGGTGTAAGAAGGGCTAACCAGGAAAGTTCATGTTGCTTAAATATGACTTCTTCCAGGAAGTCTTCTTTGTCCTCACCGCTTCTGTCTAAATTAGGTCAGATTCCCCAACCATCAGCTCTGAGTTAGTCAGGATCCCAACAGGGAATAGACAGCACACCCAAACTGAAAACTGATGAGTTCAATAAGGAATTGATTCAAAAGGGCTAAGAGAAACCAGCAGGGATGATGGGGAATGCCGGTCTGGCACATGGGAGCTGTGACCACCCCTAGGCATGAGTGGTAAGCGAAGGAAGTGCTTCTCAGGACCTGAAGGGAGCAATGCAACTGCCACCACACCATGGCCAGGCTGGGAGGGAGCAGAGAGGTAGTTACCCTGACCTGGATCCCCTTCTGTTTTCCTTTCTCCTGCTGAACCCAAAGGGAAGCCAGAGAGCAAGGAAATTTATGGATGTAGTGCAAAGAAGTCAGCCTTCTATACCACAGAGCAGAGCAGAGAAGGGACAGGGGGCAAGTGCAGATTACCACACCTCATGTGCTCTCATAGTTTCTTGTGTTTCTTATTTATAGCTCTTGTTACAATTATAGCTAAAAAATGGATTGTAACTCTAGCTGGTTTGGTTCAGTGGATTGAGCAGTAGCCTGAGGACTGAAGGGTCCTGGGTTCGATACAAGTCAAGCATGCTTATGGGAGGCAACCAATCAATGTGTCTCTCTCTCACATCGATGTTTCTCTCTTCTCCCTTCCACTCTTTCTAAAAATCAATGGAAAAATATCTTCTAGTGAGGATTAACAAAAAATAAGATAAAATAAAAAATGGATTGTATAGTTAGTGTAATGGATTGTATCTATCTTCCATGTATGCTCCATGAGGGCAGATACCCTTTGGAATTTTCTTCTCTGTTGTATTTCTAGTACCTGGTCCAATGCCTTACACATAGACGCTCTCAGTAAGTATTTATTAAGTGAATAAACCAATTAACTAATGAAAACAATAAATTTTATATTTAATATTTATTTTAGGTGTTTTGAAAAAAATAAAGTTGAAAAAAACTAAAATGAGATACACTTTACATTGTACTTTGAATTGATTTTAAGCTATACCTAGAAGAAAAACTGTCAAGTTAAATGTTTTTACTCATAGTTGTGACTATAATTTTATTTTATTTTTTACTGATTATCTTTCCTGGATATAGGCCATTGGGATAGATCTTTGTGTGATTAGCAACATAAACCTGAAGGTCCTGAGTATCTGTCACCATTGCACATATATTTATGATGGCTAGAACTATAGGAAATATTTCTTCACTGAGCCTTTTCATGTTTTGAGTCTTCTACAGACTACAAAAAAAAATGTTTTGCTTATCTTATTTGTCTTATTTTCATCAAATAAAGACTTAAAAAATATGTATTGACTAAAACATGTACTTAAATCAGTAACACGATTCCTTATCAATTACCTGTGGGAAGAAGGATTTAACAGAGTAATGTTTGTTCAGAGTGAATATGGTGATTACAGGGGAGAAACATACATAGCAGAGAGAGCCATCATCTATTTATATTGTTAATAAACAAAATTCAACTGAGCAAATTTTAAAGATCTTATTGGTTTTATTTAATGACTCATGAATTAGCCAGCATCCCATGTAGCAGATAGAAGGAGCTCTGAAGAGCTGTACAAATGAAAGGCTTTTTATAGGCAGAAGGAGCAGGAAAAGAAAGTTTCTGGGAAAGAGTGGATTGTTTCAGACAAGGTCACTTTCCTATGGGAGACAGAATGGTCAATTGAGGATTCCTTCACTAGTGTTGATCAGGTAATTCCAGATTAACTGGTTAAAGGTTATGTTTCTGGGAAAGGCTGAAACTGTTATTAAGTATTAAATCTTGCTTTGGTGACATGAGCTTAGCACAAGTGACTCCATTTGGGGCCTCTTGTTTCTTTTTAAAAAACAAACAAAACCACAATATTATAATTAGTTATTAAGGACGGTCTATCTGACAGTGTGCTAGAAGCTTGGGATATAATCATGAACAGAAGCATATTGCCAGCTCTAAAAGAATTTGCAGCATAATGAGAGAAGTAGACAACAAGGAAATAGTGGGATAGACTTATAGGGGAAGAACTATATGGGAAGAGTAGGCTGCTCAGTGGCTCTGGGGAGGACAACCCTTATCACACTAGGGGGTGGAGTGAAAGAACATATATCTGGAAAAAATGACATCTGGGCTTCACCCTAAAAGAAGAGTAGGAGGTAAGGTGATTTGGAGTGTATTGTATGTATAACGGGATCCCATTAAAGGGTGTGCTAAAAGATCCAATTTGCATTTAAACATATTATACCTTCTGGCTGCTTTGTGCAAAATGGATTGAAGAGTGGCAGGAATGGAAGCATATACCCATTTAAGAAAAGATTGGAAGAGAATGGCAATAGTACATAGGAAGAGAAATGGACAAATTCTAGACATACAGATGCTCCTTGACTTACCACGGGGTTACCTCCCATAAGTTGAAAATATCCTAAATTGAAAATACATGTAATATACCCAACCTAGCTTAATCACAGCTTAGCCAACTCTGAAATTGCTCAGAATGCTTAAATTAGCCTATGGTTGAGCCAAATCATCTAACCCAAAAACTATTTTATCATAAAGTGTTGACTATCTCATGACATTTATTATGTTTATTGCATTCACTCTGTCTCAAAGCCAAAACATCATAAGTTGATCTATTGTAAGTTGAAGACCATCTGTATTTTGAACAATAAATGCCAGGATTCACAAATGGTTGAAGTGAGGAGGAGGAGGAAATAAGATGAAGCTAAATATTTGTTATTATTGGCTTGAACCTCTGGGAAGATGGTGGTTCTATTATCTGAACTGTGGAAGACTGGAAGGCAGATGATTTCAAGGGGTGGGTCATGCTTTGGACAAGTAAATTTTTAGATGCACACTGAAGTAGGATGATGCAGGCAAAAGCCAGACTGAAATTATTTGAAGAGAGAATGGGGATGTAGAAATGAAAACAGTAAGTTTAGAACCCATTTGGGAGTATTTTTGTGGCAGGGTAGTAAGAAGCTAGGAAAATTCCTGGGCAAGTGGAATGGGGAAACTGAGACAAGAAAATTAAATAAAGCAAAAACAGTGTGGGCAGCTTGCAGCCAGCCTGTGCATCACAAGACCTTATCTTCCCAACCAAGGACACTTGAGAGCAAACGGTTTATACCTCTCCTCTCTCCCTAACTAGAGAATACATAGCTTAAATCACCTTGGCCTGGAAAAATAGAGAACAAAGACCCAATTAATGCCATTTGTGCCAGCTAAACCCAAGGACAGATATCACTTGGGAGATGTTAGACAGGAAAGATAGCTCCTGGGGCAGGAAATGGAGAAAGGGGGAAAGATGGGGGAATTTACCTTACCTACTTAACAAAGAAGACAGCTGCCCTAGGACTTGCCAAACAAGATGACAAGGTGTATGTACAAACATTCCAAGATAAAGCACAATAATGTAGAAGTGGATTTTGAAACCTATAGGGGAAGGGTATAAAACCCCATGAACCTCCACTGGGAGTGTGCTCAGACTAGATGAGTTGCCCACTTTTGTTTTACACCAAGTGTATTTTTAATAAATTTGCTTGCTTTGCTTCCTTAATAAATTTTCTTGCTTTGCTTCAACACTGCTTCCTATCACTCATCTAAATTCCTTCTCAGGAGATTGAAAAGAGCCAAGGAGGGGAGAGCCCCACCTCCGACTCAGGGGGCTTTCTGGTAACATTTTGAAGTGAATAGCAAAAGAGAAGTAAGGAGAAAGATGGGAGAAAATGTTGGGAAAGAGAAGGTGGTTGTTTTAAATAGGATGCACCAGAGCATGTCTCTTGTGCTGGTAGGAGGACATACTCAAAGGCATGAAATCTTTGAAAAGGAGAGAGGAGATGGTAGCTCAGACACAAGAAGAGGAAAGTAGTAAGAGTAGGGGTAATATAGGAAAACAGAGAACATGAGTAGTAGGTAGATTTTTCTATTTAGTGCTAGGAAGACGAGAAAGTTCTTAATTCTATTTTATCAATGAAGAGTGAAGAAACCTGGAGTGAGGGAATAAGAAAGTATAGAAAGAGACAAGAAAGTGTGCAAGCATATTTCAGATAGTGGAAGAACTAACTTATTAGGGAAATGTACTAGGATTGTTTGGTACCATTAGATGCTCGTCTAGGATTTGAAATCATGATTTGGAGGCAGCAGGCACCGCATAAGTTCTGTGTGTCACTTTCCTAGCAATGATGAGCAATGTTGGCACAGATAGGTGTTCAAACAGGTTGGAGTTTTGACAGGTAAATGTGATGGAAGAAGAGAGGGGGAAGTTTGTTGAGGTTGGTTGCCTGGGAGTGATGGACCATGAAATCTAAACCAGAGAGCAGGGATGTGAAAACAGAAGAGGAATGATGAATAGTAGAAAGTGGCCACTTAAATATGTCAAGGGGGTTAAAGAGCTATAACAGTGTGTGTATTGGGACAAGTGAGCTGGAAAGATAGGAGGTGGTGTTTAAGAAGCAGCATAGTGAAACTGCGACTTCAGAGAGGTGCCATTACTAGTGAGGACAAGGACTAGGCTAACACATGGGTGTGGATGTTTGAGGCAGCGCAAACAAAAAGCTTACTGGATCTAGGGGCCAAAACCAGAGAAGCTGGATGTATCATATTTGTGGATGTCAAATGTCACTGAGAATGGTGACAGTTGTAGAGGTGGAGAAGATAATGAGCAAAAATCTTCAAAGAGAGGAGTCTAGGGAGGGGGTCAGTAGATAACAACCAAAAAGGGGAAGGAAATGCAGCAAATGAGAAGGCAGAAGAATCAAAGGATATTGTCTTTTAAGGAAAAAAAAAAAAAGGCTTAGGTTTGGAAATGAGGAGCATTTTATGCTTTACTTCTAGCCCTGAGATACAAGGGGTATGTGAAGTTTTCCAGGGAGTGGTGTCCTCAGGGAACAGCCAGGTTTCAGTTAGAACAGAGGTGTTAGGTACATTCAAGAAATTAGAGGCATAAGGAAGTTTGCAAATCATGGACCTAGAATGTTCCAAGGTACAGAAATGGCTAAGAGAGAACAGGAAAGAGTGTGGGATTGGGTAAGATTTGACAGTATGAAAGAGAGAATCTGGAAAAAGGACCAAGAACAAGACCATGGGGTGAGGGCTAAAAACGGAGGGGAGATAGTCTTGTGACTTTTGATTAAAAAATTCGGCCCCTGGGAACTGTAAATACTGGGCTGAGGGCAAAGGACTGTTTCTTTGGAGGTCTCCAAAATAAATGGTATTTTCCCCATTTTGCTCTGAAATTAGTATTAGCTGTTTTGTTTGTTTGTTTGTTTGTTTTTTTAAGGGATGAAGGAAGTGCCAGAAGAGGTAAAAGAAGAGAGATGCTGAAAGAAGAAAAAAAATATTTCTTTAGGTTATTTACAAAAGAGAGTTTGGTGTGTTTTTTTAATCAAAATATTATTAACTGTCTTTTCTGACAATTTGCAGAGGAAGAAAATTTTAAGAAGCAAGTAGTGATCTCTAATAACTTTCCCACTAGAGAATACAACTGGTAGAATTTTTGCAAAATTTTTGCCTGCCTCCCCCAACACCAACATGTTTTAATTTTTACTGCAATGATTGATACAGATACTTAAAATCATAGTGGAGAGGGGGAAAGTTGAGAACACTCACCTTCTACAGCCCTGATTATCTAAAAAAAAGTGGTGGTATTAGCAGCAGAGTGAAAGGAGGAGAGGTGTTGGGAGTATTAAGTAGATTGGTAAATATCCACAATGGTTGTGATGATGATATTTCAACAGGAAATCAACATAGGATGGATAATACTTACTGAGAAATAATGGGCATATCTATAACAACATCCTGTTCATTTTCCCCAGGTTTGTAAAAGTAGGCATTCTACCAACTCCCACTACTCCCCTCTACCCAAATTAGGAAAAAGGTCATTGGAGAGTGTCATTTATTCTAGAAAATTCATAGCAATGTTTAAAAGATCACATCAGCCAAACTGAGTTTCCAAATCTCCTGTGTAATTGCTACAAATGTCATTGGTACATACTATGGGATAATTCTTCTTTTCTCCCTCACTGTTGACTTCAAAAATGAAAGAAACAAAAGAAGAAATAAAAAAGAAATAGCTTTTAATTCCGATTTTGACACATACAAAAAAGTAGCAATGCCTTTTGAAAGAATATGGTGGTCAATTTCTTTTGTCAGATACCACACAGGGCGGTCAGTGGAGGCCTGACTCTCCAAGAAAATCTAAGTCATGCTGCATTCCCCCTGAATTAGATGACATAACGAAGACCTGTGTAAAAGTTTCTATTTTGTAATAGAGTGTATTCTTTCAAACACCCTCTAAAATAATTCTAAGAGAATTTCATAGAATTATTTTCCAAAACAAAATTTGCACATTTAAAGAAATTAATATGTTGTTTTTTAAAAAAAGTTTTTCTTCTGTACTCATCTCCCTTTCTAGTCTGTAATACAACTGCCAGTGATTCTGCTGCTGGTAAGTGTCTTAGTCTCCAAGGTCATGTTCATGCTCTTTCTTCCTCTTGACAGCACCAAGGCATGAGGGGGCAGCAGGTCCATGAACTGTTGACCTGGAGAGCAGAGAGGTGGACAGCGTGAGGCCAAGAAGGCTGCAGGGCCCGAGCAGGTGGGCCAGTGGACAGGCAGGCAGCAGAAGACTGGAAACTAAGGGGGACCCACACCAGGGCTCAGTCGCCAGGGTGTCCGAGGTCCCTGACCAGAGGTGGAGGTTGGGCAGATTTAGTGGGCAGATACCGGGCCAGGCAGCTGCAGATGAAGAGTGCCTCACCATGTCCATGAAACTTGATTCTTGGAAAAACGTCCTGTCTGCCCTTGTTGCTGGGTCTTTCTCAAGCCATGGTGGCGATGGGGTAAAGAAGCAACACTGACACATGAGTGAAGTGAGGGGCTTGTCCCTGAGATGCAGCCCGAATTGCATTATCAAATCCTCATGGAGTCTTATGTCCTTCAGAAACCAGTACTCATGACTTTGTCCTCATTCTGATCTTTGATGTCTTTCTTCTTTCAGCCCCACGCTCCAGTATTTGCAAATTTATCCTTTGGTTCAGTGTTTCTGTGCATTTACCATGATAGCTAAATCAGAATAATAACGGCTATGTGTTGAACACTATCTCACATACAGCAATTACCCAATAAATAATTGAATTAATTTATAAGTGATTGTCATTATTAGCTGAATAAGCACTTATTAAATATCAGATTCTGCATTTAACTTTCATTGTCTTATTCTATTTTCACAGTAGCTTAAGATTGGCATTTTTATCTCCACTTTACTGAAAAGTAAACTGAGTCACAGAAAGGTTATACCACCTCTTTCAGCATGTACCAGTAACACATGCTAGTAACTGGTGGAGACATCATTCAAACTATAGCGGTTTGGACCAGACCCTACTCTCAATACCTAGAATTTTAAGTGCAATGTGGTCAGCACTGTAACCTAAGGTGGGGATGGGAGAAGGAAAGCTGGCATATAGAATCTAGGAGGCTTTAAAGGTATTTTATAACTTTTCATTATTAAAAATTTAAACAAACAAAAATAAGGAGAATAGTATAATGGACATCCAAGTGTCATCACCCAGCTTCAAAAATTATCTATTTGTTTTTTTCTAAACCTGAAGCTCCTATCATCACCCTAAATCATTTGAAGCAATTCCCAGGCAATATATCACATCATCTCTAAGTATTAAAAGATACTGATTCTATAAAAAAAAACCCTCAATATTATTATTTCATCTAAAAAGAAAATAAAAATGAGACTATTCTGAGTCTTTAAATACTTTTAAACAATCAATTACTATCCCTTAAAGTGGAATGAAACAGAAAGACAGCTGTTCTCCAAAGTATATAGGTATTTCTGAAATGAAGAAAGTCTAGGTGCCTCTTTTTTTAATTATTATAATTTATTTCAGAGAGGAAGGGAGAGGGGGAGAGAGATAGAAACATCAATGATGAGAATCATTGATCGGCTACCTCCTGCACACCTTCCACTAGGAATTGAGCCCACAACCTGGGCATGTGCCCTTGACCAGAATTGAACCCAGGACCCTTCAGTCCGCAGGCCAATGATGCTCTATCCACTGAGTCAAGCTGGTTAGGGCTAGGTGCCTCTTTTAATGGTGGATAGAGAGTTGAAGGTAGAGTGAGGTATTACAATAAAGAGAGAAGTTTAGTATTAAGATATATGCTGCAGTTCAAGTGTTGAGATTTTGTTCTTTGGTCCTTGAATATGAGGCCAGGGAAAATGGGCCTTGCTGTACATTTTACCCCATCACCAGATCTGTCTTCTCTCATTGCTACTGATTTCCAAAGATGCCACTTTCCCCATGAATTGCTACCTACAGAAGTGACATTCGTTTTTGCCATACAGATCCAGAGAGCCTTTGTCCCCACCTCTCTGGTATTTTTTAACTGTATATTTTCTGTCACGTAAGTAATCTGAAAATGGTAGTCTATTCTGAACTACACACTATTTTAAATTTCTATATTTGTAGCAAATGGAGATGTTCATTTTTAGAGGGTTAATATAATTTAGAGACCAAATATGAGTATCTTCATTTTCCTGAAAGGACACTGGATTCTCCATTAGATAAACTACCAATATTGTTCAAGTCATCTCTAACATTGCATGCTTCCTTTGTACTTAAATGTTTTTTAAAATATATAGAACTAATGTTTTATAAAAACCTACCTGGCCAGTGAGGCTCAGTGGTTGAGTATCAACCTATGAATCAAGCAGTCTCGGTTTCATTCCCAGTAAGGGCACATGCCGGGGTTGTGGGCTCCATCCCCAGTGTGGAGCATGCAGGAGTTGGCTGATCAAGGATTCTCATCATTGATGTTTCTATCTCTCTTAAACGTTGATGTCCTTATCATTTGTATGGTCTTATATTATACTGACTAGAGGCCTGTTGGATGGATTTGTGCAATAGGCCTTCCTTCCCCTGGCTGCCAACACCAGTTTCCCTCTGGCACCCAGGACCCGGGCCGCAGTAGAGCCAAGCCTTCAGCCTTCAGTGGAACCAAAACTTCAGTCTTCAGGCTTGGCTCCGGCCGCAGTAGAGCCTTCAGACTTCAGTCTTCACTCAGGCGGTAGAGCCTTCAGTCTTCACACAGTAGAGCCTTCAGTCTTTGCTCTGTGCCTGCATATGCAAATTAACCTGCCATCTTTGTTGGGTTAATTTTCATACCCACTCCTGATTGGTTGGTGGGCATCACGGAGGTACAGTCAATTTGCATCTTTCTCTTTTATTAGTGTAGATAATTGATAATATTGATTGAGCATTTATTAGTTGCCAAGTACTGTGCTAAGTGCTCACTTTGATGTCTTATATAATCTTCCCTCTGATCCTAGGGAGAGATCATTAGAGATTAGGAAATGAAAATTTACAGAAGTTAAGTGACTTGTCCAGTCACATGGCTAATAAATAGACCTGGGACTCAATCTCTTCCCTCTAAATTCAAAGATTATGCTCTTAAATATAATGTCACATTGCTTCAGCACACCAAGTGCATAATGACATGGTGGACTGCTTCTAAAATGGTACCGATGATCCCTACCTTCTGGTGTTTTCTCCCTTATGTGTTCCCTTCTCCTAGTGTGTAGGATGGACCTGGTGATTTGCTTCTAACGAATAGGATATAGTAAAAGTGATGAGATGCCATCTTACATTAGATTATAAAAGATTGTGACTTCATTCTTGATTGCACTCTTTCTTTGATTGCTCTCTTGCTTTGCCACCATGATGCAAGCTGCCCTGTGGAGAAGCCTGCAATGCAAGGAGCTGAGGGTGGCCTCCCGCCAACAGCCCAAGTGCAACTGAATCCTGCCAACAGCCGTATGAGTGAGCATGGAAGTGCATCCTTCCCATTTGAGCCTTGAGATGTCCGTAAACCAGCTAACTCTTGGATTGTAGCCTATGAGAGACCCTGAGCAGAAGACCTAGTTATGCCACGCCCAGATTCCTGACCTGCAGAAACTGTGACAAAATAAATATTGTTTTAAATTACCAAGTTTTGGGAATAATTTATTATACAAGCAATTGATAATTAGCATAAATGATAATGTCAGTGTTAAGAGTATTAATAGCTATCACAACATCTTGCATTTGTGTAATGCTTCAGCCTTTTTCAAAGAAAAATCAAGTTTCAAAATAGTAAAATTAGAAAAATATTACCATTATCTTCTCTTAAAACATAGCAGCTGCACTTGAAAGTACAACCTGCATTTTCAACAAGAAAAAATAGTTTATTCACCCAATTTTCATTACTTTAATTCCCACCTCTAAAACCATTGGAAACATGCTATTTAGCAAGGAAGTTATTTTTTTTTTTTCTTTGTCTAAGTTATTAGTAAAGAGCCACGTTTAAACCATCTGGCCTGGGTGTTCTTTGGACTTCAAATTTGTAGCAGCCAGGTGGATTTCTCATCCTGTGCTGGGCTTTGTAATCCCTATATAAATTCCCGCTCCAAGAGAGGGACATGGATTTTAAACTGTCAATCAGTATTTTTGCCAGTTAAGATGAAATATAGAGGGAAAAAAGTGTTTCAATTAACATAAGACCAGTGCTCAAATTGGGCAAGACCACAAAGAATTTTTCGAAAATGTTTTCCCAGAAGAAGCTAATTACTGTGGGAGAAAGTAATCTTCATGTTTGGCTTGAATAACCACAGAAACAACAAAACGCAAATATTTTTAAAATGATGGGAAAGTTAAAGGAAGAAAAACTTTTGATTGCACTCCTGTGGGGACTTCAGTTTTTGTTTTGTTTTTTTGTAGCAGTGAATAGATGTATAAATGTATATACCCATACATCCTCATTAACAGCAAGAGAAATATAGGAAATATACTAAAAATTCATTCATTTCACAAATAGTGAGCATCCTAATATGTGCCAGTCAAGTTTTTACTGTAAGGGATACACTTCAGAATAGGACAAACACAGTCTCTATGCCAAAATTCTAGTGGGAGAGATAGGTAAGTAAAAGCTAAAGCAATAAATCAATAAATAATTACAGGTTGTGATAGTGATTGAAAGTAAAAAGAAGAAATTGCTTACACTGGATGTTCATAAAAGTCTTGTCTGGGAACTAATGGAAGGGTGGGTGGGGTCAGCTAAGTCAGGAGCAGGGGTGGGGGGTGAGGGGTGGGGAGGGAGAGCTTTCCAAACAAAGGAAATAGCAAACATAAAAGCCCAGAAATAAGAAAGACTGTGGGATATTCTGGAAACTGTCAAAGGTCTGTTAGCCTGGTGGAGAATGGGGTTAGACGGCGGGGAGAGGGAGGTGGTCATGGGCCAGATCATTTAGGCCTTTGCAGGCCCAGGAAAGGAATGAGATTTTACTCTAAGTTCAAAGGGAATCCATTAACAGCTTTTAGGATCCAAATGGCATGATCTATGTTTCCAAAACATCACTCTTGTGGCTGAGTGAAGAACAGACTGTAAGTGAGCTAGAATGGGTGTCAGCAGCTGAGCTTTCCAGGCGAGAGAGCATGGTGGCTTGGAGCAGAGGGCAGCAACAGAGATGAAGAATAACGGACTGATTTGGGAGGTAGGATGAAAGGGACTTGAAAGGGATTTTTATGTGGAGGCTGAAGAAAAGGGTGAATCAAGGAATCCTCTTGAGTTTGGTGTTTGAATTAAGTGAACGTGGTGCTACCACGTATTATGCTGAGAAATCTCTAAAGAGATCTGTGTGCAGAGAGACTCAGGAGATCCGTTTTGACCTAGCAAAGTTGGAGATCCCTATGAGCTATTCAAGTAACGATGCAATTTAGGAAATAGTATATATAAGTTCAAGTTACGTAAAATAAGTATAAAGCCAATCATAGTCTATGATTAGTCTAAATGTGCAAATGTATACACCATCAAGGATTATGTTTGGAAATTAAATTCTAATTTTATTCTAGAGAATTGAAATAAAATGTCTTTTCAGTTATTTTCCACTTTTAGTAGCAGTCCAAACACAAACCCATAGCATTATTTTTTTTTCTGTTTCATATTTTCTAATTTTTTAATATTCTCGTTTCCATTATTAAAAGCTTTCTTATATAGTTACAGAAAAGGGAAGAAGTCTATAATTTATAAAGTACTTACTATAAAACATGCAGGAACAACTTAAGATTATTTCACTCAAATTTGTAACAATCCTCATATTATCCCCTTTTCGCAGGTGAAGAAACAGAGAATCAGAGCATTTAAATAACTTGCCCAATGACATATGGTCAGGATTCAAAGCCAAGTCTTCTTTTGGCACTAAAAGCCATGTCCCATCTTTATAGAAATATAAAGCACAGAACCTCTCCTGTTTCTCCTTCAGTTTCCACATTTCTCTGGAAAGTTCTTATATCTCTTTTATTATGAAAGTCAATTGAGTTCAAGAAACACGGAAAACATCCCTGACACTTGTTTTGTTGTTGACTACATTTCTGCTGAATTTTGGATATGCACTGTTCCTCACCTCCATTTGATGGTATCCTGCCATTGTCTCAGCTGCTTAATGAAAAGAAATTGCCAATATCCTGTCTTCTCAGAATGTCATAAATAGCTGCTATTGCCTTGGCAATTTTTTGGACCTCTGCATCCAGTGAGGATTGGCTGTAACCTAAACTGTTCATTTTCTCCTGGCCACAATCCACAGGAAACTAGGTTCATTAACTCTGAGGCTTGCTTACTGGAACAAACAACTTGGTTTTCTTCCTCTTTTCTCTTTCTTTTTCCATAATATATTTTCTTATTATATTTCCCATTCTGTTGTTTCACTTTTAATTTCATTATTTTCTTTTTATGCTGGTTTTTAGATAATTCAATTCTCTTTTCTAGTCTCAGTTTTTTCCTGCATTTCTATTTTTGGATTAGTACTATTTTAACCTCTTACTACTTATTTATTCATGTAGTTAAACAAACCAACAGCCCCAGCACTGAACTTGATCATTCTATTTCAGAAAAAAAAATTAGTATTTGTCATTGGGAGATATACTGATCTTAATTAGGTACACTGGTCAAAGGAACTCACACATTATTATTTTTTTATTAATCCTCACCTGAGAATATTTTTCCATTGATTTTTTAGAGAGAGTGGAAGAGAGAGGGAAAGACAGAGAGAAATATCGATGTGAGAGAAGCACATCAATTGGTCACCTCCTGCACAAGCCCTGACCAGGGCCCAGGCCGGGGAGGAGCCTGCAACCGAGGTGCATGTCCTTGATCGGAATCAAACCTGGGACAAAATCTTTATCCACTTTTACACATGAAAGTGGAACCTAACCCCAATCACCTGACTGCAGCATATATATGAAGTAGTGCATTATGGGAAGAGGAAATAAACAGGGAAATGGGATCTCTTACTATGCAGAGTTGTGGCGTGTTCCTAGGAGAAGAGAGTGGAGTTCCAGATGGACAACTGAAAAAGGGAGCAGGGATTAGCCAGGTTATGAAGGGAGAGCTGGCCTCCTTGGGAAGGTAGAACTCTCTAGTGTCCTTTCTTTTGATACCAAAATAAAATTTTTTGTTAGCTAGAAATTTATTCTTTCAGGTCTAGTGTTCTGGTAGAGAAATTTGCAGAAACCTGAACAGTGTGATGTACTTGTTGGCAGAGACAAAAACAACAACAGAAAGATGGCATCAGCCTACTGAGTGGACTGTAGGTCAGAGTTTTGAGTGGCGATTAGCAATACTGTTGGCCAGCGCATGGGAACAATCTTAGAGCATTGTAGAGAAATGTAAGACCAACCCTGGTTATCCATATAGAATGGAGAATGTTTCTGTGAATGGGGAAAAGAGGGAGCTAGGAAACATTTGTATTTCATTAGCATGCATGAATTGCTTATACTTTAGGAGAAGAATGCAGCATATTTACATATTTAAGCTTATGTAATTGTATGTAATTTTATGACACCTGATAGCATTTGTAAGTTAGAAAAAAAAAATCACAGATCCAGTAGTAGTCCATTTCCTTGTACAGATAAGTTTCTGGTGAAAATTACTGTTTTATCAGTAGCAACACGGTCAAATTCTATCTGAACCACAATGTACACATGAACTAAAGTCACGTATTTAGAAAATTAGATCAAATGAAAATAAGTCTACACTATAAGTGTAACCAAAGAATGCAAAACAAGCTAAAGTGATAACGATAAAGCTAAGAGTTCTGTATAACTAAAGAGTAAGAATAGTAATGAAAAAGATGTGATTAAGCCAACATAATACTGTTAATATACTGTTTCAAGTATCTGTAACACGTAAGTAGTAAACACTTTGCAAAATTGTTTAACAACTGATTGAAAGTCCTCAGTAAATTCTAAGATAAGTTTAATTTACTTTATGAATACTACATTTTAGTCATTCTTAATAACTTTCTGTCACAGTAATGCTTTGGGTTGTATTATTTATTTATTTACTTATTTATTTTAGTTAATCCTCACCCGAAGATATTTTTTCTATTGATTTTTAGAGAGAGTGGAAGGGAGAGAGACAGAAACATCGATGTGAGAGAGACACAATAATTGGTTGCTGCCCTAACGGTTTGGCTCAGTGGTTAGAGCGTCAGCCTGCAGACTGAAGGATCCCAGGTTTGATTCGGGTCAAGGGCATGTACCTTGGTTGTGGACACAACCCCAGTAGGGGGTGTGCAGGAGGCAGTTGATCGATGTTTCTCTCTCATCGATGTTTCTAACTCTCTATCCCTCTCCTTTCCTCTCTGTAAAAAATAAAATAAAAAATCAATGATATATTTTAAAAAATAATAATAATAATTGGTTGCCTCCCACACATGCTCTGACTTGGGCCAGAGATCAAACCTGCCACCCAGGTACATGCCCTTGACTGGGAATTGAATGCTTCGGGCCAATGCTCTAACCACTGAGACCACCGACCAGGACTGGGCTGGATATTACCGAAAACTCCAGCTGACAGTGGCTTAAACCTTAAGAATACTGTTTATAAAACAAAAAGCCTGGATGCATATACTTTAGGGATTAGATCAACAGCTTCAAATTTTAGGGCCTTCGGTTGAGTTTCTGTGATTCTCTTGCTATTCCCTCCAGCACCAGGCATCATGCTCTCAGGCTTCAGAATGAAAAGACAAGAAGCAAGGGTGTGGCCAGAGTGATGTGAGAACTCTCACCTGCTGGTCTGGTCTGCTTTTATCAGGAAGGAAGAAAACTCTGCTGGAAGCCTACCCATGAGACCTCCTCTTATGTCACATTGGCCAGAACCAGTCCTATGGCATGTAAACTGCAAGGGAAATCAGGAAAATGAGCATGTAGTTTTGTTTGGGTTTTTGGTGTGTTTTTTTGTTGTTTTTTTTGGGGGGGAGGGGTTGTTTGTTTGTTTGTTTGTTTTAACCCTCCTGAGAGAGAGATGGACAAGGAAGAAGGAAGTTAGGAATGGCTGTTGGGTAGTTCATGAATAAGAGTTGGCTATATTTTCCATATTTGAAATTCTTTACTTTCTCTGGATTTCTTACAACATAAAGTCTGGTACAGGTCTTTCAGGAACTGGCCTCTGCTTGCTTCTCCAGCCTCATCCCTTAGCCTATCCCACAGGCAACCTAGGTTCTGATAATCATGGACTAATTGCAGTTCCTACACCTCAGCCTCCTGTCTCATACCTCTGTCTTGGCTTCACTATTTGCCCTTTAAAGACACTGTCTGTGAAGTATTTTCCAGCCTTCTTGATGGCCCTAGGAAGAAGTTATTCTCTCCTCTAAGTTCCCACAGCATCCTGTATTCTACTGCAGCATATCATCACATTGTTTTGTGTCTGCTTGTTCATTTGTCAGTCTTCCTCATCAAACCCTGAGGAACAGAGATTTTATTATGTCATCTTTGTGCAGCACCTTTCACAGTGCCAGGCATGTAATAGTAGCTCCATAGCCCTACTTGTGTGGCTCAGTAGTTGAGTGTCGACCTATGAATCAAAAGGTCACGGTTCAATTCCCAGACAGGGCACATGCCTGGGTTGGTGGCTCGATCCCCAGTAAAAGGGCGGGGGAGGGGGGGGGGGGGGCGTGCAGGAGGAAGCTTATCAATGATTCTCTCTCATCATTGATGTTTCTATCTCTCTCTCTCTCGCCCTTCCTCTCTGAAATCAGTAAAAATATATTTTTTAAAAATAGCTCCATTATACTTGCTGGAGGAATGAATGAATGAATGAATCATTGAAAATTACTCAGCCTTTGATGTCCTAGAGAGATGTGTCCTGGATGTAGGCACACTTTTCTTTCCTCTTTCTTTTGTCTTCAGTAATTTTGCCCTTCTGCACATTTTTTCCTGGGTACACTTCTTACCTATGCAGCCCAGATCCCAGGGCTGCGGCTTCTCCCAGAGGCTGCTTTGTCTTTGTCATTCCTTTGTAGGCTTCTTTCTAAGCCGCAGGCTCAGCCTGACACCTGGCTGCGTTTCCTCTCGCTGCATTTACAGAGCGTCCCTCTGTTGTCTGCCTCCAGTACCCGAGGCTGCACAATCTCCACAGGCCGCAAAAAGACCCTGCCTGCTAAAGTAAACCAACCTTCAGCTTCATCACGTTGTTACTGGATTTTACCAGTCATTTTCCCCTTCTCCCCCACTCTAGTCTCTAATAGGAGGGATTGCCTATCCTCATGAGGAAATGATTTGTTAAAAAAGAATAGGTTGTTTTCCTGTTTGAAAATCTTTACCACATCTTTAACCTGCCTGGCTCAGTTATGCCTGGACATGGGGGGCAGAGGAGAAGGTCAGCAGGAAACATGTTGCTCCTTTCTGCCTGTTTTTTATTTATGGTTTTGAGAATGCTCTGTCCCCTGGAGGAAAGTAAGGCTGCTAATTTTTTGATTGACTTTCAAATGGGCTCAAATACTGATTTTCCAGACGTTTGACATAATACATTCTATGCAATGGATTTCTAGGTGAAACTTTGGTGTATGGGTACGCGGTTGAGGGGGCTTCATACTCAGGGCTCAGAATTAAGAACAAGCAAAAGGCATCAGAGAAATGCAAGTTAAAACCGCAATGAGATGTCACCAGAATGGCTATAATCAAAAATCAACAAACAATGAGTGTTGTCCAGGATGGGGAGAAAATGGAACCCTTGTGCACTATTGGTGGGAATGCAGATTGGTGCAGCCATTGTGGAAAGCAATATGGAGTTACTAAAAAAATTAAAAATGTCTTATGACCCAGAAATTCCACTTCTGGGAATATACCCAAAGAAACATGAAACACTAATTTGAAAGAATTTGTGCATCTCTATGTTCATTGCAGTGTTATTTACAATAGCCAAGCTATGGAAGCAACCTCCAAGTACCCATACGTAGATGAGTGGATATTTACACAGTGGAAAAATACTTGTTAGTAAAAAAGAAGGAAATCTTATCCTTTGTGACAGCATGGATGGACCTGAAGATTACTTTGCTAAGTGAAATAAGTCAGTCAAAGAAAGACTAATACCATATGATTTCACTTATATGTGGAATCTAATGAAGAAAATTAACTAACAAACAAAATAGAAACAGATTCAGATATAGAGAACAGACTGACAGCTGTCAGAAGGGAAGTGGGTTTGGGGGGCTGGGTGAAAAGCATGAAGAGATTAAGTAACCCCCCCAAAAAAAAACAAAACAAAAAAAAACAAAACAAAAAACCTGATAGACACAGACAACAGTATGGTGATTACCAGAGAGAAAAGGTGGTGAGGGGAGTTAGAAGAGAGTAAAGGGGCGGGGGGGGGGGGAGGGATATGGAAGGAGACTTCACTTGGGGTGGTGAACACACAATATAATATACAGATGATGTGCTATAGAATTGTGCACCGGAAACCTATATAATTTTATTAACCAATGTCACCCCAATAAATTCAATTTAAAAAAAGAAACAAGCCGAAGGATTTGTCAATGGATGGGAACAGAAATAGTGCAGAGGTGACAAGGGTGCAAGCCTCTTTGATTACATTATCCTGCAATTTTACTATGAATTGATTTGTTTTTATTTATCTTGCTCAGAGTAATGTGCTTCTTTAGTCTGAGGTCTCATATCTTTACTCACTTCTGGAAATCTCTACCCATTTTTTCTTCATACCCATATGTTTTCATTCTACTGTTTCTCTTAACTCTTCTTTCATGTTTTCCATCTTTTGTATTTCTCTGGCTGTGTTCTCGGTTATCTCCATAGATTTATCTTTCAATTCACTAATTTATCTTCTGCTGTATGTAAACCATTATTTAACAAATCTATTGAGTTTTTTTCTAAGTGACTCTCTTGTTTTATTTTTATGTGTGTGTTTTTTTAATGGCCCATCTTCTTTGAGCTTTAATGATCTGCTCTTATAAAAAAATACATATTCGATTTCTTTGAACATTTCAAACATGTTTATATTAAAGCGAAAGGATGTTAGGGATAAAATAGACAGGTTTAGGGAGTCTTCGGAATAAAGAGGATCCGTCGGGGAGGGAAGCATAAGTGAGGGCTTGGAGCTGCCAGAAGGCATGCATTCACAGAGGATAGAAAGGTGCCACAGGATAAGGGGGGAGGAAGACATACATTCACAGAGGATAAAGAAAAGTCACAGAGTATTGGGAAGAAGGAAACATTTACAGAGGATAGAGAAATGTTGACAAACGCTGGGAAAAGGGCAACATATGTTCACAGGAGATAGAGGGATGTTACAAGATAAGGGGGAGAGAGGGAGGAGCACCACGTGTGTTTTGGACTTTGAAGCTGATATTCTGTAAAAGGACTGACCAGTTAGAAAAGCACAGAGTCATAAAATGGGGAAGGGGTCCAATTGGAAGGGAGCTTGAAGAGACAAAGAACTACAGCCTTTATAAACCTTAGAAAAAAGGAGCTCAGTGGGTCACCCTCTTGGGAACCCCCTCCCTACGTGGGCGTCTATATTTGCTTCCAATAAATGTCCACCCTTTTACTAACAAGTCCTTTTAGTCCGCAAATTTTATTCTTCAAACTTCCTGAGATAAGAACCCGCGAGGGGGAGATCCACTCACTGCACCCCACATTTCAAAAGTACCCCTCAGATTGCTTAATTATTATAGTTGTGAAATCTCTACTTTGTTGAAACCAAGGATTCTCTTATTGGCCACTCAACTTCCTCATGTATTTGCTGCTTATGAATTCATTTTCCATATGAGTTACCTTTTCTAGCAGTTTCACCTGGACCTGGAAGGCAACTCTCACATCACCTCTACTGAGGTTTGGACTATTATGTATTTTAGTGTGAGATTTCTGCATAATCTGGGTAGTGTGAATTTAGACCCTTTCACTTGAGCATAGATTTGATTCCTTCATGTGGACTATTTCCTGCTCACTCCCAGGCTGCCTCCGGGCTCTATCATAGGCCTGTTGGCCTCATGGCGGGACAATTCTTTCTTGCCTTATCCTGTGAGATAGGAATAGAATGCCTGCTGTGTACAGGATGTGCACTTTTTATATATATATATATATATATATATATATATATATATATATATATACACACATATATATATAAGTATATATATATATATATATATATATGTATATATATATATATATAATTATTGATTTCAGAGAGGAAGGGAGAGGGAGAGGGAGAGAGAGAGAGAAGTATCAATGATGAGAGAATCATTGATCAGCTGCCTCCTGCACGTCCCACACTGAGGATCGAGCCTGCAGCCTGGCCATGTGCCCTGATCAGGAATTGAACTGTGACCTCCTGGTTCATAGGTCGATGCTCAACCACGGAGCCACGCTGGGTAGGCCAGGATGTGCACTTTGAGTCTAATCTTCACAAAGTACTAAGGCCCTGATTTTGATATCCTGGCACCTCATAGGCATTACAACTTTAATTTCTTTTTACTCTGAGCTTTAAATTCCTTCTTTATTTATGTAATCAAGATTTTTTTCTAATGTTGAGCTTGGCAACATACTATTAAAATAATTTGAAATGTTTTATTGAGATTTCTATTTTTTGTTGTGAGGGCTAGAAGGGCTTTTCCTTTCTTAGTTTACTGTCTCAACTGGAAGTCAAAGTATTTTTTATTCTAGTACAGAATAGATATTCAAGAAATGGTTGTTCAATTGTTGTATAATTAAAATATACAGCATATTCTGGCCAAGTTGAATCTTCTTTTTTTCTGTTTTTACTGATTTTAGAGAGAGGTAGGGAGAGTGAGAGAGGGATAGAAACCTCAGTGATGAAAGAGAATCATTGATTGGCTGCCTCCGGGAATGTGCCCTGCCTGGAAAATGAACTGTGATCTCCTGACTCACGGGTCGACGTTCAACCACTGAGCCACACCGCTGGGCAAGTTGAATCTTGTATAAGAGAGACTTAAATATGGAAAGCACACAGAGCAAGAAGCTAATGCTGTTTCTGGTGGTATGTCAATTTGCTTACTCATTTTATAATGGAACTTTTTTCTCTTTGCACCACTTAATTGCCTGTTAGGCTTATCTGAGAAATTGATTCTTCTTAGCTCTGTAATTAAGTGAAGGAGTCTTGGGCTTTGGTCTCAGCAGATTCTGGATTAATTCCAACTGAGCCACATCCAAATGTTCAAGTCACATAGTAGGCACTCAATAATCATTTGTTGAAAGAAAAAGTGAATGAATGAATAATTTTACTGAATATCAGTTCCTTCTACATAAAACATGGATAGTAATAGTAACCACCTCTCAGGGCTTTGAGAATTAAGTGAGCTCATCAATGTAAAGAGTCCAGCATAGGATTTAGCATAGAGTAAGAGCTCAATAAATGTTAACTATTACTATTCCTTAGAATTACATGAAACACATATCTCAGGACCCGGACACAGAATTTAAATAGTTATGCTTTCATTACTTTTTCTTTCATTTCCCCATATAACTTCCATTATCTAAATCTTCTTTTAAAAAATATCTACTCTTTATAGGGTTGTGCTCATAGATGGTTATAAGTTCCCAAGTTAAAATCATAGTTCTATTATTTGCTCACAGCCTAAATTTCTGGGAATTTTTTTTTTTTTTTTTACTTTTTACACATTAATAACAGCAGAATAGTTGAGCTCCAGCTAAGTATTTATTGCATTATTAGAAAAATTGAATAAAAGAAAATAGAAACTAAATAGAGGTCTAGTGTCTTTGTATCAGTGGAAATACCATACTGGATTATTCTAAAAGAAAAAAAGGCTTTTCTTGATTTAATAGATGCTAAAAACAAAGAAGAAATAAAAATACAAATTTCCTTGAGTTCATTCTGGTTTTCACTGAATACCTTTTTAAGGAAGTTAAAATATCTTAGAAGAAAATGAGATTATCATATAGTTTTGTGCTCTTATATTCCCTTTAATATTCATCTACAGTTTATGTAATTTAAACTATTAATTTTAGAATTTTATTGTATTTCCCTGCTTGATAATAAATATAGAAAGTTATAGTGCCATCTTGTGAAAAAGATGCAAAACTGCATCATATTAACTCATTTGGAAAAAAATAAAATAGAGCTAAAGAGTTGTGTATAATAAAGATTAATCAGTATATTTCTGTTAACTTAGCTAGATTTAATGTTAAAATATAGAATGCAGGTAGGTTTGACACCTCCCAGATTTTTCTGTAGTATAGATAATAACCAGAAAGGAAAGGT